>NW_027185797.1:1251631-1477116 GCF_028583685.1 Petaurus breviceps papuanus | reverse complement strand
GAAGGAAGGAAGGAAGGAAGGAAGGAAGGAAGGAAGGAAGGAAGGAACCAAGGAACCAAGGAACCAAGGAAGGAAGGAACCAAGGAAGGAAGGAAGAAACCAAGGAAGTAAGGAAGGAAGGAAGGAACCAAGGAAGGAAGGAAGGAACCAACGAAGGAAGGAAGGAACCAAGGAAGGAAGGAACCAAGGAAGGAAGAAAGGAAATTGTTTTCACTGAAGAAAAATGTGAACAAACATATTTCCTTGTTCATTTCTTTTTTTTTATTTTGCTTTTTGGAGGGGGAAGAGCAGGGCAATTGGGGTTAAGTAACTTGCCCAAGGTCACATGGCTAGTATGTGTTAAGTGTCTGATGCCAGATTTGAACTCAGCTCCCTCCTGACTCCAGGGCCGGTGCTCTACTCACTGTGCTACCTAGCTGCCCCTCCTTGTTCATTTCTAAACAACTACAGAATTTATAGTGGGAAGGCAGCAGTCATACCTGAAAAGGAATCCCCACTACAATATACTAGACATATGGTCATCTAGCCTCTGCTTAAAGATCCCCAATGAGGGAGAACAGTCATCTCCAGAGATGGGAGTTCTTAAGGACAACTCTAATTGTTGGAAGTTCTTCCCAAAATTCAACCTATATTTTAGAAACACTTTGTACCTTCCACCAATTACTGCTGGGTGTGACCTTTGAAGACAAACAAAGAATAAGTTTAATTTCTTTTCTAAAGTTTCTTCTCAACCTTCCCTTCTCTCAATTAAACATCCTGAGTTCATTCAACAAATCTTATGGAAAGAACACAAGGACCTTCACCATCCTAGCTGGCCTCCTCTAGAATGTTCTCCAGCTTATCAATATCCAGACCAAACCATGGTACCAAGAATTGAAAACAATATTAGAGCTCTAGCCATATTCCCTTTGAAGATCATTCTAGTCTACTTTTCTTTAAAAAAAAAAAAGTCAAGGCAAATTAATTTCAGAAAAAATAATATAAATCCTTTGAATTATACAACTCATAAAATTTTAAATACAGAAGAGATCTGAGTCCTGATCTTCTAGGTTAACTCTCTAATCTTAACAATAAAGTAACAAAGAGTATCCCAAGACTATATGGCAGAACACATTGGTAGAGCTAAGACTCAAATCCAGGTTTTCTGACACCTGGATCAGTATCCCTTCCAGTAAAGAAATTAACAATGAATCAATAAGTACAGGCACACACACACACACACACACACACACATATTGTGTTTATATATATATAAAGAGAGAGATAGACAGACAGACAGACAGACAGGAATTTGTGCTGCTATCCACCTAACCTATCAACATTCCTACTTTTCAAAAATAGTTTTTTTTATTTTTTAATTTAATTTTACTTTTTACAATTAACAAAAATCTATTCTCACTACTTCCCCATGTCCCCATCCTCATAAAAAAGAAAAATAAAATTATTTTGACAAATATACAGTCAAGCAAAACAAATTCTTATATTGGCCATGTCCAAAAGTGTGTGTCTCAATCTTCATATTAGCTCATACCCTTCCTCTGTCAGGAGGTGGGGAGAATTCTTCATCATCAGTGCTTGGGCATCAAGATGGATCATTCTACTGATCAGAGTTCAGAAGGTTTTCAAAGTTGTTTGTATTTCCATTGTTGATGGGATAGTATAAAGTATCCTCCAGGCTCTGCTCACTTAATTCTTCAATTCAAGTCTTCCTCTCTGAAACCATGTCCTTCTTTATTTTCTTTTAGCACAACAATTCCATTACACACATATACCATAATTTCTTAATATGTTCCCCAAATGATGGTTATCCTTTCAGTTTCCAGTTCTTTGTCAACAATTTAAAAAAAGTCGACTGCTACAGATAATTTTATAAGCATGAACTTTCCCTTTTTCCTCTGATCTCACTGTGGGGGAAAGGCCTACTAGTGATATACTGAGTCAAAGGGCATACACAATTAATAACTTCTGGGGAATTGCTTTCCAGAATGGCTAGACCACTTCATAGCTATACCAAGAGTGTATGAATGTACCCATTTTCCCACAGGCTGTCCAACATTCGGCATTTTCCCCTTTTTGTCAGTTCTGTCAATCCAATGTGTGTGAGGTAGAACCTCAGAGTTTTTTCAATTTGCATTTCTTTAATAATTAGTTATTATTTATTTTATTATATTATTATGTTTATATATATAGTATATTATTATAATTATTATTATAAATCTGGAGCATTTTTTCATTTTGGATTTCCTCCTCTGAAAACCTCCTGTTCCTATTCTTTGAATATTTATCAATAGGGGACTCACTCTCATCATTAAAAATTAGAATCAGTTCCTTAAATATCTTGGAAATTAGACCTTTAGACCCAAATGTACAAAAATATTTACAGCAGCTGTTTTTTTCTGGTGGCAAAGAACTGGAAACTGAGGGGATGGTTATCAGTTGGGGAAAAACTGAACAAGTTGTGGCATATGAAATGCAATAGAATACTACTGTGCTATAAGAAAGATGAGCAGGCTATTTTCAGAAAAAAAAATGTAAAGAATTCCATGAACTGATGCTGAGGGAATTGAGCAGAACCAGGAGAACATTGTACATAGCAACAGCAACATTGTGTGATGATCAGCTTTTACAGACTTGGCTCTCTCAGCAATATAATGATCCAAGACAATTCCAAAAGGCTCATGATAGAAAATGCCATCCACATCCAGAGAAAGAACTATGGAGTCTGAATGCTGATCAAAGAGAACAATTTTCACTTTTCTTTTTTGTTGCTGTTGTTTTTTCTTTTGTTCTAATTCTTCTTTCACAACATGACTAATATGGAAATATGACAAATATGATTGTATGTGTATAACCTACAGAGGTGAGAGGGGAGGGAGGGAGAGAGAAAAATTTGGAACTCAAAATCTTATAAAAGTGAATGTTGAGAACTATCTTTACATGTTATTGGAAAAAATAAAATACTCTTAAGTGGGGGGGGGAATTAGACTTTATCGGAAAAACTTGATTCAAAATGTTTTTCCCTTCTAATTTTTGCTACATTTGTTTTGTTTATACAAAACCTTTATAATATCATATTATCAAAACTGTCCTTTCTATTTTCTGTGATCCTCTCTAGCCTTTATTTGGTCAAGAACTCTTATCCTATCTACAGATCTGAAGGGTAATTTTTTACTTGCTCCTCTAATTTGTTTGTGCTCTCATCTTTTATGTCTAAGTCATGTCCATCTGAAGGTGAACCTGGTATATGGTGGGTGATGCTGATCTAAGCCCAGTTCCTGCCAGAATGCTTTTTGGTTGTCACATCAGTTTCTGACTAACAGTGAGTTATTAGGGGTCCCTGGGTTTATCAAACACCAGGCTCAGACATCTCCTCATCTCCCTCTTGCTTGCACTTGCTTTGAACTGTTTTGACTTCTCCACAACATCCTCAGTAAATCCATCATTAGGAAAATTCAACTTGCGAGATCCAATTGGACTTGCTATTCACACCCCATCAGGACTCTCTGCCCCTGACTAAGAGAGTGCAGCAATGAGCTGCACTGCATGCGAGGGGGCAGGACAGACATGTCCTCAGATATTTACCCTGTTTCCTGCCCAGCTGCACCCATTTCTACCCTCTCTAAACTCTCCACCATGCTCCCCAAACTCCTGCTTTTCAGCTTCCTTTTGTGTGTGGTCTTCTCCATTAGACTCAAAGTTCCTTGAGGGCAGAGACTATCTTTTTTTCATTTTTTTTTTTTTATCCCTCACATGTAGTACAGTGTCTGGTACACAGGAAGTGCTTAATCAATGCTTACTGACTGACTGGCTAGGCTACTAGGGTCCTTTGCTTCTGTATGCTGTGTACCTAATCTTCTCTCCACTGATTGACCTCTCTGTTTCTTAACAATACCAACTGTTTGGATGATTACTGCTTTTTGGCTTGAGATCTGGCATTTCTCCCTCCCTTCTCACTTTTATCCATCATCTCACTTGAGGGTCCTAAGTTTCTATTCCTACATATGAATTTTGTTATTAATATTTTCTAACTCTAAAATGGCATGGTTCTAAATAAGTAAATCAATAAGTATTGTCATTCTTATTTTATTGGTTCAGTCTATCCACAAGCAATTAATATTTCTATAATTATTTAGATCTGTCTTTATTTGCACAAAGAGTGTTTTATAGCTCTATTTATAAAGTCCCTGTGTATGTCTTAGCAGGCAGATTCCCTAGTATTCTATGGATTCTCTAGTTGTTTTAGAAATTGTTCATTTAAAACAATTTCTATGTTGATTTTTGGAAAGGACATCTATGGGAATTGCTAAAACAAAGCATGATACTAAAACAAGTAAATGAAAGTTATGCAGAATTGATACCTAATATTCTGAATTCATAACTATCTTCTGAGAGATTAAATAATTATCCTCTGAAGGGGTTATCTTCTTGGTTTTTGTGGGAAAGCAAAACAAAAGACAAAGTAAGAAAAACATACTCAACTTCATCCATCAGCTGACACCAGGCCTGAAGCTTTGTTAACCAACTGCTTATGCCAGCTTATGTCGATTAGACCCTGAGGTAACTTTTTGGTTAGTGGATTTAAATAATTTTAAATCATGTTATTTTTGTCAAGATATTTTCTTTTCTGAGACTTGTTTGTTTCAGGAAACCTAATATAATATACATCCTCAAATTACAAACCTTTCTCTAATACTTTACTACAAGCTCTCCACTGTCTTTTTTCTTCCCCAACATGTGTTTTGACACGATTAAGTCTAATGCAATTTTGTCCTTCATATTTGCATATGTGCAGCTATATTCATTAAATTATTGAAGTTTAAAAAAACAAGCATTTAAAAATTATGTCCATAAATACACCCAATTCCCTACAGTTTTGATAAACATAATCTTTCTATATTATGCCCAACTAGCACAGTAATAAAAAAAGGGCAAAAATCATTGGATTCTGCTTACAGGCACTAAGAGAAGCTACAACACTCAGTCATCCTTTTATTGTTTTTTGTCACAATGATTGAAAATCAATGTAAACCCAAACACTGGTTGCATTTGCTGATTTCTTCATTGTGCTCTGAAATTGTTTTTGGAAAACTGAAATGTATTTAAAAGATAATTCACAAAGAAAACCCAAATCCAATTTGTTAACAATTTATGTTAAATCCATTACCACTGTTTCATTCCTTAACTTTAGACATTAACTGAAATGATACACAGTGGTGTTAAGCATGGCAATGAGAGAATCTCTTCAGAGAATATTCTCTTCAGAGATAATAAAAATCTTCATTTGACGTGCCTAAATAAAAACCTTTAAGCCGCAGATGTTCTATACAAATTAAAGCTACTCATGTACTTGCTCGAAAGTACACAGACATTAGCTAAGCACATGGCCATGGCCATAAGAGATTTTCTACCTCATACTGGGAGAGAACTAATAAACCAATCAAGTAGTTTCTGTTTGCTGTTGCACTGATGAATCATCATATACTGGAAAATTCATTCACAGAAAGTACCAGAAAGTTGCATCGACTCACTTATTTTTATAGGATTTTAAAACAACTAAAAGGTTTAAGGATTTCTTGGTGGTCTATCGCTTGTATCATGGCAACATCAAGCGGGAGATCTAAACTTTTATTCCAATTTCTGATTCTGGATTCAGAAAAATCAGAATGAGCCTGTAATGGCAAATGACAGGTAGTATGGATGAATGAACCTTCCATCACCGCTTTCTAGATATTTAAATATTGCTAACTTTAGAACTGCTCAAATAGATTCAAGAGATGTCCACTCCAGGAATCACTCTGACTTAGGAGGAACTAAAAAAAGATTTATGAGATGAAAAGCAAGAAAATATGTGCAAATCTGCTTGGCATGGTCCTGCAGGGGAAGAAGACAAGAGTTTAATGTATATGATCCTGAGGATATATCAATCTGAATGAGAAAAAATGATCTAAATTGAAGATCCTGCCAACAAGAATCATATCATCCAATGATTAAAATACATGCTACACTGATATCTGAGACAGAATTTTTAACTAAAACTGAACACTAGGCAAAATATCCAAATGCAGAGCATTTAAAAATCTCAATTCCAACTACTGAACCTATAATTGCTATGTAATTATATTTATGTGTGTAAAGTAAATAAGCGTGAACCTGTGTGAAGTCCCTCTCTGAAGGCCAATGAGAGATGAAAGCTTTGTAAGTCACTCTGCAAATGAGGATCATTCCTAAACATATAACCCAACAGGTCTGTGTTTTGTGTTAAAAATGGAGACTACATAAATGTCTGATAAGACAAGAAAATCATCTTCACTGAATAAAGCAAGCAACAGCACAGTCTAAGCTCCAGTTCTGGTTCCCAGTCCAATTTCTTCTGTCTTAAATGGAATCTATTTGGATTAGATTCTAAGGGAAGAAAATGATAAGAGCAGCTACTTTGACACAGATACTCCAATTAGCCGATGGACAATGGCAGCAGCAAAGAAAAGAATAACTGTGGCTCATCTTCTACCAAGAAGGTCTTTCTGTACTGAGAGCACTATCCCCCAGGGCTGCACACTTACCACACCTGCAGTACACTACTCATCGTGAGCCTCTCAACGCTCCACCTACAGAGCTTAGACGCTCTCAGCAAAAACCTGGTACAAGGCTCATGTTTTCAAAACAATTTTTAGAAAAGAGGGTTCTTAATCTGGGGTCCATGAACATTTTAAAAAATATTTTAATAAATATATTCTGATATAATTAGCTTCTTCTGTAATCTTATATGTTTTATTTATTGCATTTAAATATATTATTCTAGGATGGGGTTCATAGGCTTCCCCAAGAAGATATTGTCAAAAGGGCTCTAGGACATGGAAAAGGTTAAGAATCTCTTCTTTAGAGAATGCGAATACATACCCTCAGTCCACTTGAATCTGCAATCCTCTACATGTTCAGTTTTGATTTGAACTCTGTTTTTTTGCCGATTTTTTAGTGCATCTAATCTATACCCATACTCAGATGATAATGCAGAAGCCCCTTATATTTCTAGTCCTGCTCGAAGCATCCAATACTCCACAGGATTCAATGTTCCAAAGTGCTTATGTCTGACAGCTGGTTCTGAGACTGAAAGATGTTCCAAATTGAATTTTTACTAGCATTATAGAAAGCATTTTTTATCATTTCTTTGCATTATTAGTTCCTATAATTCAATGTAAACAGGATGGCTACAAAATATTACAGATACTACTAATTTACATATATTATCCAAGAGATAATCAGTTTCTAATACAACTAGTTTTATAACAACAAAAAAGAGTATTTCAATCTCAGAAAGGGACCAATTGATAAAAATATCCCTCCAGTCAATATGTTTTAAAAGAAAAATATTAAATAAATACAAACTAACGAGGCAAAGAACTCCAAATTGATCCCTTGCAAATCTCAAGAGGTCGAATTGATCTGCTTCTGCTTTGCTGGCACAGCTAAAATTCAATGAGCACAGTCTGGCCATCAACTGATAATGGCCCCAAGGAAAAACAATGAGAAATGCATGAGGACAACTACTTTGACATATTTCTGGTAGACATTTAAAAAGGAAAATAATGAAAGTCCTGATTGAATGTAAAAATGTACTTGGATCACGCTTTCCTTACAGAATCTTGGTCCAATTTAGAAGTAAAACGTCTCAAGCAGAACACGTCTTTTTATTCATTCAGACTTAAAAAATCGGAACATAAAACTACAGAGTCTGATTTTGTTTCTAGAATTTAATTCCTTCTTTCAGGTACATGATAAGCAAAAGTACATGTTATCTATTCAATGATTTCATATAAATGCTGAGTTTCATACTAGTGTTGAAATTCTACAACATTGCACCTATACCAATGACTTTCATTTGCACATTAAATGAGCGTTATTAAACATATTTGAAAAAAGCTTTTTGATTGCTCAGAAAATATTCAAAAAAGACTGCCAGATATTACCTAAATTGGCCCTGTCTGGGGTTATGGCTCAGAAATTCAAACCAATGATCTTAGAGAAGAAATATGAATAGAAGCTCACTGTAAATCTCTTCACTAGATTTTCAGAAAAATACCAGCTCAAAAAGAGTCTCCGTGGCCTAGCAGTTCAAGATAATGATGACGATGGACTGGTATTATTAAAAGTTTTGGATAATTTACTATTCCTGCAAATAATCCACAAGAGCTAATAGCATCAACAACTTTTATCAAGGATTGTACAAAAGTAATAGCCCTCTGCCCTCAGAACACTTTTTTCCACCTGTAAAGTAAACTGTGTTAAACCGCAAAGCCAAAGTTCTTGTTGAGGGTTGGTATATAATTGTTTGAATTTTTTAGAACAGCATCTTCTAAATCCTATGCAGAGGGGGGGAAAACATTGATTGGCGTACTTTTACCAAAAAAAATGGGGGGAAAAGCTATTTTTCTAAGTCTTTTTACTTTTTTTTTTCTAATTCTTATTACTCAATAACAGGTTGCCCAATTAACTTCAAACTTTCTCCTTCAAAATCCTCTTTTGCCTCAGGCCAAGTATAAGGAGCTTTAACTTGAACAGAGCTCCCAAGGATGAAACATTTTGTGAATATTAGGAAAAGGTCAAAAAAAGGTCTCATAAAAGGAATCTTCTTCCAGGCTTTATTCCAAAAAAATTACAACTTATATCAAGGGAATACTGAGCCAGATGAACAACATGGAAACCTGATTCACACTCACAATATGTGTAACCCATCAGTTATATCTTTTTCACTTCTTTACTCTCTCAAGTATAAAATAGTATGTTTTTTATTGTCAAAATATTTCCTTTTTAAAAATTTATGTGATAGTGTTCAACTTTAGCTATTCCTATATTCTCTTTCAATTCTGTTGGTGATACCTAAGAAATACTATTTCTCTAAACCCAACACTTAATGATTCTTTCCATTAACTCATGTCATGTTACTTCTTTCCGTGGGTATTATATACTTGCTATATGTCAATTCCTTTAGCTTAAAAAAAATCTCATTGACAAATGTGAGACAATTAGCAATTGTTTTTTTTCTTTCACTCAACATTCTGAATGACATGAACCTCGACCCAAAAAATGGTGTTGGACCACCTGACTACACCCCAAACCCGATACTCTCCAGAAGTTAAGCTATACAGGACCAGACAGATTCTGATGCTATGACTCTCCTTGACAGATAGTCAATGTGTGAATTTGTGGGGGTACTAGGAACCAAACCAAAAGCCCTAACTGAGATGAGCAGCACCCCCACCCCTCCAGGACAAAACAAGGAAGGAAGATGCTGGGCCCGTGGTGTATCTCTAAGCTTCCTGGATGGATTCACTGCTTTCATACACAAATGCACAGCTCATCACAACCAGTGACTCTCTTATTAGACATTTATCACTTTCCACATCTAAGCCAGTTTCACATCTATCAGCAAATGATTTCTCTACTTCCACACAGGAGTTTTAGTCACCTGCCACTTTGCCAGCAGCACTGGAAGCTGTGGAGAGAATCCTGCAAAATAAGACCTCTATCTACCGGTCCTTCTAGGTGCTCCTGACAAAAGATGTGATGCTGAAATTTCCTCAGAGATCAACATTTTTAAATGAGCTAACAAAAGTATACAAGAGAAATGAAACCCAAAAGATGATCCCTTTCACAGATATACTGCTTTTCTCTTTAACGGAACTATGTATGTGTGGTATACAAATATGCCCACAAAGGCATTTTCCATCAAAACTTTTGATTTCAATCATAAGGTAAGATCCTCAAAATTTTTCCAGAAGTCAACTTTTAGCTCAGCATTTTAAAAATAAGGTAAGGATATTATAAGAGAGATGATAATGACCACTGAAAAAGAAAAAAAAAAGATCCCTCGAAATGCCATAACATTGTTCTCATTTACACAATTCTGTGTGTTTGTGTATGTGTCTAATTCCTACCAAAACCTTTAGTTTCAATGGTAAAAGCTGTATTCTGACCTAACTCTTCAATCAAGCCTCTGCTGTAGGAGCTATAACTTGCAATAATCTCTAAAAGTAAGTTATTGTGGTCCTCTGACCATAAAAAGATAAGAGTAAGACAAAGAGAGAAAAATATAAATTTGCTAGTGATTTCAATGGTCTTTTCTCTCTGCCTATGAAGATACAGCATATTTTACAGCAGAAGAGTTAAAAGAGCTTAGATTTATACAGGAAGTCATGATGCGGTTGTGACCATGCATTTAATATAACTCTTAGCCATGGTATTTTAGGCACACATGGTTTTCAATGATCTATTTCAATTTGAAAACACTGATAAAACCAGGGCATTATATAATAATTCTAAAAAAAATTTTTTTCACTTAAAAGTAAAAGCTACTTCAAAATAAATTATCATATGATGATTACCTATACAGGGTAATAATATAGTTTAAACAAACTTAAATTGTACCTAAGTATTTTGGAACACTCCATATTATCATAATCCAATATATATTTGCTAAAGACCCTTCCCACAAGTTTGATGATAATGCTGAATATAATAATAATAGCTGCCATTTATATATCATTTTAAGGTGTGCAATGAGCTTTACATATTTTACATAATTTGATACTCAAACCCTCTTCAGTGCCTGATATAGGCATTATTGTTCCCTTTTTATAGATGGGGAAACAAAGGCTCAGAGAGTTCAATGACTTGCTCAGGGTCACATAGGTGACCATAGGTGACAACAATAAGTCTGGCTGCTCTGCTCTAAATAGCAGACCATAAAATATACTGTTTTAAATAAAAGCATTTGCTACTTTGGCATATCTAAAAAATATCTGCTATCTTTCAAAACCCAGCTCAAGCCCTACCTTCTACATGAAGCCTCTTCCTAGTCACTCCAGCTGTCAGTGTCTACTGCCCATGAAAATCACCTAATATTTATTCTGTTTACACTTACATAAAGAACAAGGACTAAACTTATGATTTCAATAATACAGGGAACTTCCAGATGAAGAAACTTTCTCTACAATGCTGGTTGTCATCTTCTTTATAATTTACCCTCTTAAGGAGTGCCTTGGGGCATATGTGTATATGTATGGAAGGCACTGTGGAATCATGATTTGAGAATTGGCAGGCAAAGTATCCCAGTAGAGAGTAAAACCCCAAGGACCTTGCAAATTACTGGTGGAGCTGACCGTCCCTACTAAAGACAGCATGGTGGAAAGACAGTGGTGGACTCTGAGTTACCACGGATGGAGGTGGAAATAGTTAAGAGAGCATCTGGGACCTGGTGGGAATGAATCAATGGGCATGGGTTTGGGGAAGTGGAAGATTTACAGCTCCACATGGGGACAGCTCCTCAGCTCCTGGTGCTACTCCATCATGAGGTTACTCATTGGCTTTGAGATGCTATTACTCTATGATAATTCAAGTTTTAAAAAAGTTTTTTTTTTAACTTCTTGTCTAATGAATTCATTAGCTTCTATTCGATACATTCTAATTTTCAAGGAGTTTGTTGCTTGGGTAAGGCTTTGAACTTCCTGTACAAAGTGGTTAATTCCCTTTGCAGTTCCTTTTTCCATCTTTTCCAAATTTTTCCTCTAGCACTTCATTTAAAAAACATTTTAAGCTTTCTTTCCCCAAGTCTTGCTTCATCTCTTCCAGGAATTCTACTTGAACCTGTGCACAAGCTGTGTTTTTCTTTGAGGCTTTGCTTATCAAAGTTTTGGAGTCATTCTCTTCCTCTGAATTTGTCCTGAATGTCTCTGTTCTCATAAAAGCTTTTACTATTTATTATTATTTTTTTACTTTTTAAATTATTTTTTGTTCACTCATTCTCCCAGTCTACCTCCTGATACTGTGTTTTGCTGCACTTCTGGAGAAAAGGTCTGGGTTCATCCTGTGGCTGTTTTTTTGAGGGGTACTGAGTGTTGTTATGAGCTGCTAGGTGGCACCACAGTGCACAGAGCATGGCCCAGAGTTAGGAAGATTCATCTTCCTGAGTTTAAATCTGACCTCACACACTTATTAGCAGTGTGACCCTGGGCAAGTCACCTTAACCCTGTTTGATTCAGTTTCCTCATCTGTAGATCTAATAGAGTTAGAAAAGGAAGTGGCAAACCACTTTAGCATCTCTGCCTGAGAAAACCCCAAATGGAGTCACGGAGAGTCGGAGAGAACTGAAGAGCCAACGACAGTGTTGCTCTCCCGGCTCCCAGGAACAACTCAGCCTAGGGTCCTGCAAGCTTTGGGTGTTCCCAAAGTGGCCCTAGCCTGAGCCTGTGGGATCAAGGACCCCCTAGTCTGCACTCGGCATTTCTCTGGCCTTGGCTTGGAGCTAAGGGTTTGTACAACCTGGAGCCCAGCAGACTGCTGCAAAATTCAGATCCTCCTATCCAAGTAAAAGACGGGCTGTTTCTGCTACACAAGTGTCCACTCCTGACATCTGGCCCTTGCTATTAAGCTCTCTTTCTTAATCACAGTCCTGTATATGAGCTAAAGGAATAGCTGGGCTAAAGAATGAAAATGAAGCAGAACCCAGTCTGTTAAACCTTAATTCCTGACATGTCATTTTGTGTCCAGTCCATGCTGCACAGCTGGAAGGAATGGCCAGCCTCCATCAGCACACATATTTGTGGCAGAAAAAACAGTAAGCCAGGCCCAGGCTCGATGAGAGGAAAAGAGTTTGGTGGATTGCATTTCTAAACTGTCTAGAAGTGTCAATGATCCAGAGCTATTTCCTAACAGTTAAAAACTTGACTTGATACCACCAACATTGTGCGGATGACATCACACAGCAGCAATGAACAGCAAGAACCAAGGCAACCCCAAGAACACTGATAGGACACATCGGGCATAAGTATACCACCAAATGTCACTCGCATAAAAGACATCAACCAGGAAATGTATCACCAGCCTCGTCAAGAAACCCCCAGAAAGTGAACCAGCAGGTAGGACACCGGTGCTCACACTCAAAAGGGCCCAAAGCGCAGCTCCTGACCTCTGTGGCACGGAGCTCTGGGCAATGCCTTCTCAGAATAACATCTTCAGATGCACAAAATAAAACAAATAGGATTACAAATAGTATTGGAACACAGTTTTCAAAATATTCTTTAAAAAATGAGTTCAAGGGGCGTCTAGGTGGTACAGTGAATAGATCACCAGCCCTGGAGTCAGGAGGACCTGAGTTCAAATCCAGCCTCAGACACTTAACTCAAAAAAACTAGCTATGTGACCTTGGGCAAGTCACTTAGCCCCAATTGCCCTCCAAAAAGCAAAAAGAAAAAGAAAAAATGAGTGCAAGAACATCAGGATAAGAATGTCCAGCCTAAAAGAAAGCGATTAGATCATTAAGCAGGCTCTCAAAGAAGAAATGATGGGAGGCCACAGAGCAAAACAGCATCAGGTCAGAAGGCACAGACAGGTGTCCTACCATTAATGAGATCCCAGGGGCATTGTGAGAGCAAAGGGCTAAGAGCTGATAGGCAAAGTGGGTTATTGTCATCAACTTATATCAACTACAGTCACCAAAGACAAGCCACCAAACCTGACAATGCCAAGGCTGAGGACACTTGAAAATAATATTGCTGATAAAAAATAAAAGTGACAAGCTTCTTGTTTTGTGCATTCAATTGTATATATTCCCCAAAAATATATGTAAGTTTACTTACCAATAATAAAGAACAAACTAAATTGTATGTTAATTTCATTTTTTTCTCCTCTCAGTAAAACATAAAACTGTGAATGGATCTTATACTGGTCTGTGCTGGAAGTAGGCAAATGGGGAGCATACAGCAGAGATTTTTGTTTCCCTTTCCAAAGACAGCCAAGCAGAAAAGAAATGTTACTTTTCCTAGTGTTGTAAGAATGATAATAAGGGACTTGGAGGCATTTTGATAACAAAAATACATGTAGATGATTGAGGAAATAACTCTTCCCTACACTTCATAAAATTAAGTCTATTTAACAAGCAAATAAAAGCAAATTCACAGGGGATTAATCCCATTCTATGGCTTTTCTATAGACTTCACAAAAATACATTACAACAGAGAAAGCTGGGAATTATTTATGATAATGGAACACATTAGTCCAGGAATGCAATGATAAGTTATATGACTATATTTGAGCTCAGAAACAAAAATTACTCAACAGTTTAATTCCAATGTAGAATAGCAGAAAAGGTTAGGTTGTAAATGCAAGTGTTGTATTTGTATCTGTGTAAGAGAATCAGAGAAAGTGAGAATCACTTAGTCTTACCCCCTTCTTCTGAAACACCACAGCACTGAGACAATAAATGATGGACTCGGCCTTCCACTGCCAGTTAGCTCAGAGAAAGGAAGGAACCCAACTTTCCTCCCTTTCTTTTTGGTGCTCATCTGCTGCCACAAAATGCCAGGTCCATACTGGAGCAGCATGTTGAGATGCCATGACAAGTGTGGTGTGAAAGGCAGCAGAGGGGTGGGTAAAGAACGCCAGCCCGGGCTGGAGCAGGGAAACCCAGGCTCACGGCCTGCCTGTGACCACTGTGAGCAAGTCCCTGACTGTTTCTGAGCCTCCATTTCTCCATCCGTAAGATGGTGCTGATGACACCTATTTTGTACGGTTGTTGCAAAGACCAAATAGGTTCTAGTAAAGGAAGTAGCTTAGAAACGTCCAGGTGCCATTTAAATGTCCATTGTTACTATTATTTGTTGCTGTTGGTCCTTCAAAGAGGACCAATGACTTCAGGAGAAGGATGTTTTGACTTGCAAGTGAATTGGATTTGAGTGAAGCACAGCTGTGCAAAGACACCAGTCTTACTCTCCTCCAGAGTCATCAGAGTCCGGCAGCAGGACATAGGTCAGGATGACTGGCAATGGCCAGGATACAGTGGAAGACCTTGGCCTTTCTAAGCTAAGGTCTTGCCCAGGTAATTATGAGGGTATCAGATAGGGTTGGGGCAGTACCAAGGCTTTCCAAGGAGAAGTGAGAAAGGGGCATAAAAACCTATCCAAGGGACAGCTGGATGGCACATCCACTGGCCCTGGAGTCAGGAATACCTGAGTTCAAATCCAGCCTCAACCACTTACTAGCTGTGTGACCCTGAGCAAGTCACTTAACCCCAATTGCTTAAAACACAAACAAAAAAAAAACCTATCTGAGTGGCCAGGGACTATTGGTCATGGGGAGATGGGTAACAGAAGGAAAGCAGAGAACAGAAAACAGGAGCACTAGGGACAATATTATTACTATCTAAACATTTCCTTCCCGAAATGGGCATATGGAAGAAAAGAGTTTCATTTAATAACTATATTTTAACTATTCTATACACATATATAATATATTGTCATATATTATAGAATAACTATATTTTAAACTAGGTGATCAGCAGGGCTCAGATGCTTTCTATAATTCAAAGGATTTAAATTATTTTTCTGAAAGTAACTTGCCTTGCCCTTTTTTAAAAGAAAAGTATGATCTGAAAAGGGAAGATGGCCAGAGCTCTAATACTGTTTTCAGCTCTTGGTACCATGGTTGGGCTGGACACTGCTAAGCTGGAGAATATTCTAGAGGAGGCCAACCAGGATGGTGAATTCTTTCCATAAGATTTGTTGAATGAACTCAGGATGTTTAATTGGGGGAAGAGAAATATGAGAAACATGGTAGCTGTCTGCACTTATCTTAAAGGTTATCAGGAAGGAGAGTAGAATTGGGCTTATCTGTTTGAGCTCAGAAGTCACACCAGCAATGACTGTTGGGAGTTGTAAAGACACTAAAATATAGGTCGAATGCTCAGAAAATGTTGACCTCTTACAACCTGATAAAAGTAAAAGTCAAAAGGAGAAAGAAAGGGAAGGAAAAAACCAAATAAACACAAAGCAAAACCTGAACCCAATTTGCAAAACAGATCAAGTGAAAAATCCAACCTTTTCTTGAATGAGTCTCTGAAGGTGAATTCCACAGGACAACATGGCGGTGAACAAGGTCAGCATGTACTGCTGCACCCTGCAGATGGCGGATGCCAACGAGTTGATGACTGAAGTCAGGCCCACCTTTTCAATCACATTTTGGAAAGCGTTAGGGGAATGGCGTGTGATTCTGCACAGAGCCTGGGAAAACAGAAAAGCCATTTTATTAGATAATCTATTTGTATTACCATGTTCCCCAAGTGAAATTTATCTTGGGTATGCAGCAAGTGTTGCCAGATTTTGTCCCTCTTCTCTTCCCTTTATTATAAAAGGAAGATGGAAGAAATTAATGAATTTTATGTGGAGCAATAACTTGGCTCTCAAATTAGAAAATATAGACTTTGCATTCAAATTTTTTGATTTATTAACTAAATATGTTAGGTACCATTTCAACCTTGCATTAAGACAAATAGCTAATTCACAAACCTTCTGTACTGGGAGAAATCTAAACTTTGAGTGAATTATTTATAGTTTTATTAAAGCATTTATTATAATAAACATGTGGAATATTCCTCCTGCAATGTAAACTGCAATCCCAATTTATAATCAAAAGTTATCTAAATGTAAAAGTGGATATTAGAAATGCTAATATTCTGATTGAGATAAAGCCAGCATTAAGATGGGGAAATAGGGGGCTTTGCTAGAAAAACAAGTCTCCAAATGATGATTTGTTTCAGATTGGGGTAACTGTCGCAGACAGTGTTCCCCCAAAAAAAGATGCACATTAGCTACCAGCAATGAGGTAGTTAGGTTAGAATCTGAAAGCAGGGGGCAGCTGCTGAAGGAAATTTCTCCAAATAAAGAGTATACAACCTAGAAAAGGAGATTTACTAAGGGAAGGGCTGGGAAGAATTCAGAAAACAGACCTGTCAGACTGCAGTGCAGGTGGAATAATTTTGAGTGAAATCTGCCAACCAATAACCACCCATAAGACAGGCAAGTCAACCTAGGTGAAGCCATCAAGGTACCCGGAAGGAAAAACAGGAGGAAGCATGTGGCAGGCAAATCAGACCACTACCACCACCTCAACCATCACCTCCTTTCTGACCTGGATGGAAACAGCCCAGAATCCTGAGCTCAAGAGTCCAACACCTCCCTCATCTATCCAGTTCCGACCACCAGAATCTAAGGAATCAACCTTGGTGGAGATGCCAGGCTGGCAATTGGCTCTCCAGGGGCCAAGACCCCCACCTCGTCAGTAGCTACAGCTACGGAAGACTCAGAGAAGAGAGCTCTAGCTACCAAAGACCCAGGCACTGTCAAAGGACTCGGCGTCAGAAATGAATAACGGTTCTACCAGTGGAAATGCCATTAAAGAAGAGGCATTACCATTTGCTTTGCCCTCCACTGCCCCCTAAGAGCCATGGCACCTTTTTATCTGATTTGTGGATGAAACCTCCTCTGGGTGTTTTTGTCTCTCCCATCAGAATAGGAGCCCCTTGAGAACAGGCTGTCTTGCTTTTCTATGTAGAGGTATACATCATTTCATTATGCTTCACTTTATAGTGCTTTACAGATAATGCTTTAAAAAACAAAAACTGAAGGTTTGTGGCAACCCTGGTGTGTGAGCAAGTCTATTAGCACCATCTTTCCCAACAGCGTGTGCTCACATAGTGTCCCTCTGTCACAGTTTGATAATTCCTGCAATACTTCAAACTTTTTCATTATTACTATTATCTTTATATCTTTTATAGTGATACACAATTAGGAATCACTGATGTTACTGTTGTAATTATTTTAGGGCACTGCAAACTGCCCCCATATAAGACGCTCAACTTAATCAATAAACATCAGGTGTGCTCTGACTGCTCCACCAGTCATACCTGACCTCTCTCCCTCTCCTCTGATCTCCCTATGCCCTGAGACACAACAATACTGAAATTAGGCCAATTAATAATCCTGTAACAGTCTCTAAGTGTTCAAGTGAAAGGTAGAGTCGATCCATGCAGTAAACTTCATTATCTTCTTTTAAGAAATTGCCACAACCACCCCAACCTTCAATAACCACCCCAACCTTCAGCAGCAACCACCACCCTGATCAGTGAGCAGCCATCAGCACTGAGGCAAGATCCTCCAACAGTAAAAAAACAAAAAACAAAAAATGATGACTTTCACTATAATAGTATTTTTAAATTAATGTATGTACTTTTTTTAGACATAACTTAAAAGAGGCATAACACTTAAAAGACTACAAAAATAAATAAAAAGACTATAAAAAATAATATATACAAAAATAAAAGACTATAAAAATATAGCATAAACAAAACTTTTGTATGCACTGGAAAACCAAAACCTTTGTGTGCCTTGCTTTATTGGGATATTCATTTTATTGCACAATGTCTCTGAGGTGTGCCTGTATACCCCAAGTATTTAGCACTATTCTGTGCACTTAATAAATGCTTTTTCTTTCATTCTTACTTGAAAGGAAGGACTGATAGGGGCACCTATAAAACCCTGACCATGGCCTGAAATCAATTAGCCAACAAATAGTTACCATGTACTCGGCACTATTCTGGAGCCTAGAGATGCACAGAGAGAATGAAATAGCCCCTACCCTCAACTTCCATGGAGAAACAACTCACACACACACAACACACACACACACATACATACAAGATGCATGCAAGTGACTTCTGGGGGCGGAGGGGGTGAGCAGGGAGGAGACTGGGACCCAGTGGCCTCCTGTAGGAGGACACGCTGGAGCCGTGCTGTGAAGGATGTTAGGGATTCTAAGAAGAGGAGGGAAGGACGGAAGGCCTCCCAGCCTGGGAGACATGGAAATAAGAAAGAGAAGCTAAAGTGTGAGGGACAGCCGAAAGGCCAACTTGGCTGGGACGAGGAGTGCATGAAGGTGAGCAGCTGAGATGACTGGACTCACTGAGAAAGTCAGCTGGGCACCTCTACTTTCTTCACAATCCTAGGAAGTGAATAGTGCATTATTATGCTCATTTTTTGTTTTACTATTGTTTCTTTTTTTCTAATTACATGCAAAGATCATTTTCAACATTCATTTGTGTAAAGTTTTGCATTCCAAATTTTTCTCCCTCCCTTTCTCACCCCTCCTCCCCAAGACGGTAAGCAATCCAGTTTAGGTTATACATGTACAATCATGTTAAACATATTTCCACATTAGTCATATTGTGAAAGAAGAATCAAAACAAAACAGGAAAACCATGAGAAAGAAAAAACAAAAGAACTGAAAATAGTCTGCTTCCATCTGCATTCAGACTCCAGTTCTTTCTCTGGAGGTGGATGGCATTTTCCATCATGAGTCTTTTGGAATTGTCTTGTATCATGGTATTGTTATTATGCTCCTTTTACATACGAGGAATCTGAGGTTCACATGGTCCCAATCTCATAGTTCGTGTCAGAACCAGTATTCACACCTAGGTTTACTGGTTCAAAGTCAACTTTTGTTCTTGCTATACAATGCGTAGTATAGGGTAAAATTTCCTCACACTAGGAAAATGCTGTGCATTCACAAAAGCTGTGCAAGCACTGGTTGTATGAAGCCCCCATTAATGAAAAAGACATTTTTCAGCACATTTTCAGTGCAACACAACACAATACAATACAATGGAAAAGCCCAAGTTCCAAAGTTGCAATCTTTACAGAATAAATGGTAGTAAGACACTTTGGGCATAATTTCTTCTCAGAAAATAGTAAAGAGGACAAGTTCCACAGAACAGGTTAGGAAGAGACAGAAATAAGAACCTGGAAACTAAAATTAAACTCAGTGTTACTTCTAGTAGAGAAGTTTTAACTCTAATATGAAGAGAGAGGAAAGGGGAACATGCTAAATAAGATCCGATTACAGAAAGCTGTCTTTAATTAGGGCATTTGAAAAGTTTCAAAAATGGAGTTTGTAATGAATCTAAGAAAACTATCCTCTGTGAAACCAAAAGAGAATTGTTTAATTATTTTTTAACCCAAGGACAAAAAAGAATGAAGGAGCATTTTAAATGGATTCCCTCCGGATCCCACTACAATCAGAATGTTTTCAAATAAATTAAGAGTTCTCCCAACAGTGATTTCGACGTGAAGAAACAATCAGTCTCATTAGCATTGTAAAGATTCTTGGAGCAGCTGGCACAGCAAAACTTGACTTTCTATTGATACAAAATCCCTATCCAATTAAAATGGAGGAACTTCTTGGTAAAACTGTTTCTCTAGACTAGTTATGAAGAGTATTCAAAGCCATATTAGGATTGACTAAAATGCCTCCTCTTTAGAATGTTGTTTGAAAGCCCAGTAGACCTTCCATTTTGAAGACCATATAAAAGATTAAGATTTAATGGAAAATAACCTCTCAAAAGAATTTTGAATCTTGGTTTCAGTATTTATGGAAGGCTTCTAAACAATTGAGAGAATGTGGAATCTTAAAAGCACGTTAAGTGTTTTTGTTTTCTTTAAAAAAAAAAAAGTATCAATTCTCAAGGCCTACTCTGAGTGTTTCAGTGTAAAGTAACTAAGGTAAAATTTTCAGGACTGAATTAGGACACTAAAAGGAACTAACAATCTAAAAATACTGAAGAAAGAACAGTATCTTTTGTGTTCTTCCTAAAACTTTCCATTTTCTTTGAATTTACTTCATTTGTGCAATTTTCCAAGGAAGAGATGAGTTCAAAATTGAAGGCTATACATCTCTGAGAAACATAAATGGATGCACTTAAGGAAGCAAAAGCTAAGGAACTGTTTTTATCTGCTCTCCTGAATGATTTCATGTATTAGATATAAGGATATAAGGGCAACATAATTTTTAGACTTCAGTAGTTGTTCACCACTACTAAAATAGTGATTACAAAAATGGTTTTGTACACAAGTATCCTGCTGTTCTAAGCATCTTTTCTAGTTACAGTCAATTCTCAATAATGGTCATCTAACTGAGCAGTTTTCCCCAATCCAGTATGATTTCTATGGCCCCACTATACAGGGAAGGGTTCCCTGCAGGACATCTGAATCTATGAACCACTATCCTTGATTTGCACAGCTACTGATGGTCCTTTGGAGGTCCCCTGGAAGGAAGGCTCTTCAAAGGTCTGAACCATGTGAGATAGTCATGAGATCAATAATAGTATCAATAACAACTCTGGGTTTAGAGAGCCAGGGGAAGGATAGAGAGAAATCTCTATGTCCCTGGCACAACAGATTCAAACTTTCCAGCTGAACTACAGAGGGAGTGATAACTTCCAAGGCTATTGGGTATGATTCTGCCTAAGGAACTGGCAGCCCCAGGTTCAAAGGGCACGTGACCCTCCTTCAGGAACCTTTAGTGAAGGAATCACAGCCAGCATTGGCTATGTCTGCCAATAAGATCATATGCTTAGCCCAAACCTACAAGTTTAAGAGGAATGTCATTACTATGGAGGGAAGGTGGGATGATGTGGAAAGCTGGGTTACAGCTGCCAGTCTAAAACTGGGGGATGGAGGAGCAATTAGAGACTCTGGCCTCTCCCCAGCACAGCGTTTCAGTCCTGCCAGTATTCATTAATGTCAATGACTGAGGGGCCATCCTCCTCCGTCCTAACTCTGGAGTTTATCTTTGCATCCCTTGCTAAGGTGATGGTTGGCCCTGACCTAGACACCACAGGTTCTTGTCCTCCCCTCACTAGCAGTCAGAAGATGCAGGGCCACAAGGACCTCAAGAGCTCATTCAGGCTTCATCTTGTTGAGAACAAGCTTGAGAGAAGTTCACAGATTTGACTAAGGTACCACAGCTTGTAACAAGTGTCTGCTGAGTCAGAACTTTGACCTTGGGACTCCAAGCTCCCTTGAAAGCCAAGTGCCAAGGATGGAGCCACATCCCCCTGCCAGGACCAAACTAGGATAAATGGCAGAGGAACGAGCTGATGGTCAAGATGGGGAAGGCGGGCCAGGGAGCTATGTTTCAAGAGAACAAAGTCCTAGGGCAGCCAAGGCTCCAACATTCTGAAGTCAGAGAAGGTTCCATCAGAATCCTGAAACACTTGAAGGGACCATGAACCAGCAGCACCTGCACAGGCCCTGACTGTTGTCCTTGATACATTAGAGAAGGGGCTTCACAACAGATAGTGCCAGGCTTGGAGCCAAGAAGACATAAGTTCAATTCTCACCCCCGTCACCCCCAAGGTGTGCACTTAAACCCTCTTTGCCTCAGTGTCCTCATCTACAAAATGGAGCTAACAGTACCTCACTCCTAGGATCATGCTGAGATAAAGTGAAATAATTTTGTAAAGGGCTTTGCCAAACTTAAAATGTATCATTAAATCCTATTTACATCCACCTTTCTGACGTCCTCCTACAGGAGAGAACTCAACCATCAGGAGCAAATGAATTCCACATGGGCTTTCAGGGCTTAGAGTTAAGAGCAGGGAAGGGCCCAAAGAACAGATGAAGCTAGTTTTTGTATTTTCCCACATACATCCCCCCAGCACCAGCTACTAGAAATTGTGTGGCTGTGATCTCTCTAATCTTCTTCAAACTTCCCACCAATAGCAGATGTGGGGAAATTGAAATACTAACACACTGCTGATAGAGTTGTGAACTGATCCAACCATTTCTGAGAGCACTTTGGAACTACACCCAAAGGGCTGTAAAACCATGCCTGTAACCTTGGCTCCAGCAACATCTAGTCTGTAGGTCTGTATACCAAAGTCTGTATACTAAAAATCAAAAAGGAAAAGGACCTACACATGCAAAATGTTTATAGTGATGGCAAAGGGGGATGCCCATCAATTGGGGGATGACTGAATATAAATGTAATGGAATACTACTGTGTTATAAGAAACGACACAGAAAAACCTGGACTTACATGAACTGATGCAAAGCGAAATGAATGGAACCAGAAGAGCGTATATAACGACAGCAATATTGTATGAGGACCAACTGTGAAAGACTTGCCTGTTCTAAAGCCTATTCTAAGCAATACAATGATCCAAGCCAATTCCTAAGAACTTATAATGAAAAATTCTGCATCTCCAGGGAAAGTACTGATGGAGTCTGAATGCAGATTGAAACATACTTTTTTTAACTTTTTTACATTTTTCTTGCGTGTTTTCCTTCACAACATGACTAATATGAAAATGTGTTTTGCATTACTGCAAATATATAATTTATGTCAAACTGCTTGCCTTCTCAATGAAGAGAGAGGGAGGGAAAGGGAAAGAATCTGGAACTCAAAGTTTTAAAAAAACAAATGTTGGGGCAGCTAGGTGGCACAGTGAATAGAGTACCAGCCTTGTAGTCAGAAGGACCTGAGTTCAAATCCAGCCTCAGACACTTAACACAATAATTAGCCATGTGACCTTGGGCAAGTCACTTAACCCCAATTGCTCTCCCAAAAAAATAGCAAAAAACAATGTCAAGAATTATTTTTACATGTTAATTAGGGGGAAATAAAATATTTAATTAATCAAAATAGAGGGAAAAAAATTTCCCACCAATACCTTGGTGGGTTTTCAGTCTTAGTTTAAGAAACAGTCTCACAGAAGGAAAATATGACCTCTCTGGTCTTCTTATGCATACCCAGGCACCTCCATTTATATCCCCACCCTTCTGTTACCACAAGATTCACTTAGTGTGGATTCATATTAGTGAACCTGAAAAAATAGTAATGCACGTGCAGTCTCACCGATATAGCTGTGATCCTTAGAGAGTCTATAGTGGAATGTTTGAAGAGGTACCATAAAACCGGCCCAATTTCCCCCGTGATAAAGCCCTGGGCTTGGACAGAAAAAGTAGTGCAGACGTTCTCAATAATCTTTGCTGCCATATGATTCACAACACGTTCTTCCTAGAGAGGGTACAGGAGAAAAAAGAAAATATGATTTTATATCAGAAATATATTCATGATTTCATAACTCAGAGATTTATAATTCAAGAAAAATCCCAAAAAATACGAGTAAGTTCCTTCCTAGGTGTGAGTTTGCTATTTTGAGAGGAATATTAATTCTTCTGGGTTACTGGGGAACTATAATACCCTATTAGTAACTCATCTGGCCACTGGTTCTATCCCAAGAAATGACTGTAATAAATCTCTTTCTTCCTCCTGAAATACAAAAACCAAGACTAAGAAAAAAAATCACAGAAAAATGAAGCAGGCCAGATAAGATTTGGAAGATAACTATAAAGCAATGAAAGTGATATTTTGGGGTAGATTCCCAAAGTAGAGCAAGGCCCCCAGAAATGACAGCAGGTTGCCAGATGCAGCAGCAGGAAATCTCTCAGGGTTGGCCAGTCAGTCCTATAACAGCTGGGATCCAAAGAAATGGAGTACCTTAGAGACAGCTGTAAGACACCTCATCTTTTGTCAAGTTAATGCACTGAGACTCCTGAGAAGCAAAAAGAAATCATGGGGACAAAGGAATGTTAACAACAAATAAAATTATTTGGTGCAAAAATGTCAATGGGGTCAAGTAGACATGGGTGGTCATGCAAATCATGGGTCTGCGAAGTCCCCCTGAGCTCAGAAGGTTTTATGCCTGTGTCCAGGGATCAGCTGCTTCTCACTTACACATCTCAAGTGTGAGGTCGATTTAAAGAGATTTGTCACCAGCAGCTAAAGAATTTTTTCAGTCTCAACAACTATAACACCTTTTGATAAGGCATAGAGACATTACAATCCATTAGTTGAGGGAACAATAACACCAAAGAAATACTGGCCCTCAAAACGCTCAAATATGTATAGAATTATTTTCAAATCAAATAAATTTAGAATTTAAGAAAAATTACACAGAGTCTACTTGTAGCAAACTGGCCAGACATTTGCCACATACAAAAAATAAGTAACTTTAAAACCAATCTATGAGGATACCTGCAGCTCCATCGCTCTCAGTGGAGGGAGCAGTTTTACTGCTTGACTTAGCTTAGGCAGAGTTATGTTGAAGTCATGCTGGCCCCACACTTATATTTGAAATACTATCCCTCTTTTATCCTAAGGGACAAAAAGCTGTTAAGGACACCACTACATAATCCTGAATATGTATATAACAAAGAAGACCTTCTATTGTAAAGTCATGGGTGTGCATAATATCCGCCCCCCCAAAAAAGGCAAACCCATAATGATCAAATGAAGCTTCAAGAGTGTTTGTGGTGGACAATGTTTGGTCTTATATCAGTAAAAATGTCTTTATCTCTCTGGATACCAGGACCTTAATGTGTTTGTTTAAAAAGCTGGGAATAGATATGTTAACTCTAAATACATGGCATTGTAAATAGAAAGGCAAATATTTGGTTATTGAGAGATGACTGCTAATATACCACCCAAAGGCATATTTGATCTGGTGCTGTTGAACCAGCATTTTTATTTTCTCTTTGCTTACATTCTATTACCTTCATAAAACAGAAGGTTAGAATTAAGAGTTGCAATATATCTTGACAAGAATTTTGCTTTATGTTATGTCCAAGATGGTTTTCATTAAAAAAAAAAATTCCTATGACTTAATATGACTGTCAGATATGATGTGACTGTCTTTGAGTGCCACATCTCTTGGGAAAAAATTATTCCCTTCTACTAACTGAAAGCTAACACTAGAGTAATTATGGCTGTGGGATGGCATTGTTGATAAGCAGTTTGAAAACTTGTAAGATAGAAATCTGAGATGGAATATCTCCCCACTATTCACTCCTAAAATCACCAGCAATGGGATGCTCTCTTTGCACCCACAATGGCAGATGTACAATGTCCTCCTCTATTGATTCCCATGCCACTCATAAGTTGGATGGTGATTTAATAAGGGAAAAAGGAACATATGTACTCTAGGGACTTGGTCTGGCAGCTCTGTAACACACTTACAACTTTACACTAATAATGTCTCATAATGGTCAAATTTAATTGATTTTTCCCTTAGGTTTGGTTCTCCCCCCCAAAATGCAAGTATCTCTCTGATTGCTGGAATTAATGTTCAGTGTCATGGCTATCTACTGCTGAAAGAAATAACAATGCATATGTTCACAAACCATCAGGCACAACATGCAAACTAAATGCTCAGTGAGCTGACATAAATGGAAAAGCAGTCACATAAAGGACAATCTACTTATAATCGAGAAAACACATAATCTTTTGCGCCTTCTCTCGAGAACCTCTACATGAAAAGGGGAGGAGATATTCAATGCTAGCATATAAAATTACACAGATCCATGGAAAGGTGGTAGGATCACATGGGAAGACTCTACTGTCAAATCTACTGTTTTCCTAAGAATAAAAGCCTGCAGATGAACTGGTGGATTCTTACAGGTGCTCTCCAGAAGGGAGGCTCCCGGGTCACTGATGTCACCACCAACTTGGCTGATGGCCAGCCATGAAGAATCCCCTTCACTTTTAACAAAATATGCCCCTTTACTGCATGTTGCTAAGGAAAAAAAAATCAAATCTCTTCCCATCAAAGCAAATTCAAGTCAGTTTTTGTTTTGGGCAGCAACCTGAGCCCTGAAGGTACAATCAGAATTCTCTGACACTGACTGTTTTCAGTTGTACAAAGATGGTGAAGTTGCTAACCCACTATAAAGATAACATGGATTTGAACTGATTTTCCCAGCTGTGGTGAGTGCTTTGTACCTTCTGAAGTCCCTGACCCAGGCAGTTCTAAATGGTAAAAAAAAAAAAAAAAAGATTATTTAATAGACAGTCTTGGAATAGCTGTAAACCCAACTGCTCCTTAAGCTGTTTACCTACCTAATAGTGGTCTTACTAACCCCACAATCTATCCAAGTAAGCTGATAAAGTTTTCAGAGGGCATAAAAGTTTGCTTTACAGAATGTTCTCATACAAATTACTTATTTAATGTAACTGTATCTGCCATATTCAAGATGTCCCAAAAGTCTCAATGCATGTGGGCTGTACCTACTTCTTAAACTATTAAATCTATTCAAATTATTAAAGCTTTGAAATGCACTAAGACTTTTTGGAACACCCTGTGTATTTGTTTGTGTATGTGTGTGTGTGTATGTATGTATGTATATGTATTCACCCATTCTGATATCAGTGTAATGCAGATCAAATAATGTATTTAACAAATATACTTTTATTGAATAAATAATAATCAAAGCATTTTTACCTGGAATATTAAGTTGAAATAAGTCATTTCTAATACCAGATAACCAGTCATTTCAATGCCTTAGCTAAAAAGGGGGGGAGGCATTTATTGTCACAGTGTTCTATAAACTCAATGAGGCTGTCACACTAATTCAATTTAGTGCCATCTGAGATCAGCTATCTTAGTCCCTCTGGGATCTAAGTATATAAACATCAAGACTTGTACCATTTTCTGGTTAATTAACTCTGTGGAACTAGAGACTGAGCTAAACTATATTTAGCCCTTTAAGGGAAGGTGCCATATTGTCGTGTTATGGGAACCAAGGCCATGATAGTTGGGGACGTGGGAAGCATGAATCTAAAAGATGTGACTGAGATGTTTTCAAACACAGATTAAGTTCAAATCTGTTAGCACCATGAACTCTATAAGAGATGAGTTATATCCATGAAAGAATTCTATAGTATTTGAAATAAAAGTATCAAATAAAAAAAAAAACTCTTGCTTTCAGTTAGTTTTTTTTTTTTAGATTTAAATAAGAGGAAGTATTAACTTGGAAGAAGTCTGAATATACCTTCAATGAGCATAGAAGCTTCCTATAGAAAAGTAATATGCTTTAAAGAGATTATATATTTCTAACACATGATAGAGTCATGCCTTGGAAATCAGATTTACTGTAATTACATTGAAACCTGTCTAGAACAATAATAAATTTAAGAATATAAAAAAGTGAACATTTTAAACTATGGAAATCAGTGCTTTTGTAGAGACTGAAAATAAAGACTTCCATTTAAAATCGTAGGTGACCTCATTTTACATATCTGTTATTATTAGATTTATAAGTTTTGCTCTGAAGAGCCAAGGCATATCAAAACTATAAACCTGCTAAAATGGAAATTATGTCTTTGAAAACAAAATCAGTAGGACCAGTGTTACAAGGGAGGAAAAGAGAGAAAGAGATGCATAGAAATGATATGAATGAGGAAAAAACTAGAAAACCGATGAAATGGTGCAGTTTTTCCAGATTTTCATTTATCTGGGTTCATCTGGAGATGCACCTGCCTACAGAGGATGCTTCCCATCTTTAAAATTCTGCCCCAGCTTTCCGTCTCTGGGATATTTCTCTCTAGGGCTATCAGTATAGTTTCCTCAAGATAAAAATCCTTAGTATATTCTAATAAGTATTTTTGATTCACCAAATCATATTGAGAAACCAAAGCCAGTAGGTCAGACAGACTCTAGTCCAGGGAGGGTCCCTGTAGGAGCAGGGACTTTCAGTTCAGAATATTAAGAATCACCTCTGAACTCTTACAAGTTCATTAGTATGCAAAATTATAAAGAAACAATTCAAGTCTTGGTTTTCATACATTTGTCCCTTATAGGGACAGAAGGAAGACAAAACAAAACAAAACAAAAAAGACAGATGAGATCAGAAACAGAAGCAACATTTTCCTTCTTGCCCTCTTTAAGATGTCCAAAGTTACCTGTCAATTTCTGCTCCTTAATTCCATCCCAACCCTCCGCTTCTGTTGGGAAAGAGCAGGTTAGGAAGTATGGAGCTACAGAAAGTAGCCTCACTACCGACAAAAATGTAGCCTGACCCATGAGCAAATTATTATTATTGTTGTTTTTCTTGGTAAGATTATACTGACCATAAAAATAAATAGGAAAAAAAGATGACAACTGTTAATGACATATTACATTTAATTAACCTAATAAACTAAGAAAATGTGATTATCTGTTCTCACATGCAGATAGCAGGCCTCTGGAACATTTAATAGCGAGCACCACTACCTCTCAAAATAGGTTGCATAACCAGTGCAATTTTAAGTTTCAAAATTCAAGCACTCTTGTGACAGTTTTTTTTAAAAGACATGAGATAGTTTGCCGCTTGGTTCCCAGGGAAAAAGAAATAAAGATGTTCTCATGAAAAATGGAAATGGAGGCTGCCTCTTAAAGGCGAGATAATTTATCAAAACCCTAACCTAGGCTATAGTTTGAAGATGAGTATCAGAAACAGCAGCTTATTTTTTGTAACCTCGCATTTCAAAATTCACCCTATGCCAGGTGTCAGTTCAGCATCTGATAATTATACAGCCTATTATGCAGGCTATAAAAGAGATGGAGCTGATTAGATACAGTGGCATACATTAATCTGCTCGTCTAAACATGTGGTAATTCTCAAAGGGCTCTTTTCAGAAGAAAATGTATGCAGCCTTCTGGGGCACTCAGGCCTTACTTATAATTATGGTTCTGTAAGAGCTGAGATAGCCAGGCAAAAAGATCTGAAAAAAAATCTAACTTGTTTTCTGTCCTGGTGTTCAGAGTAGAGAAAGCATTAGAGTTCACAGTAAAATACTCCTCAGAGCCTGTGTGCTACCCCTCAATGGGGAGGAATATCTCATAGATTCACACTGGCTGGATCAGGGTTTGGGTTCCTGTCCTGAAAGACCTTGAAGGACCAGAGAACTTCCTGACCAGCCAAGATTTTCTGTTTGATCTCAGGGGTAGAAGCAGGAGCAATGAGGTGAAGTTGTAGAGGCAGATTCAGGTTCAAGGTAAGGAAAACATTGCTAACAATCAACCTCCCCAAAGTTTAATGAATGGGGCTGTCTCTTCACTGGAAATCTCCAAGCACTGGCAGGATGACCATTTGTCAGAGCCATCACAGAAAGGATTCCTGTTCCGGTAGAAACTACCTAAACGCCCACATTTTGAGATTCTGCAGCCCTAAAGATGACCTTATCTAACTCCAATCCATCCATCGTTCTACAGAAGAGGAAAGGAAGGCTTGCTCTGAGAGAGAAACGCCTGAGCAGGAGGCCACTGACAGGCCAGCACAAATACAAGAGCTCTGAGGGTAAGAACCGCATCCTACACAAACTGTGCTTCTACCAGGCCTGTCACACAGCATCCTGCATGTAACGGGGGCTCACTAGATGTTTGTTTATTGATTGTCTCTCAATTCCCTGAGAAGTCATGAAATGATATCTGAAAAACCTGATGATAGGAAAATTCAGCTACTGTGACTCCTCCTATGGCAGAGACTGCATTGTATAATGGAGAGAGAGTTAAGAAAGCCTGGCCTCAGACAATCCGGGCTCACATCTCTGATGGATATGTCTGTGTGACTCTGGTCAGTGCCCAGGCGACTTCAGAAGGCTATCAGTTGCAGAGAAGGTACTCATCTAGATTGGTTGGTAGAGTCCCTTCCCCACCAAAATTCCCCTCCTGCCTTTGCTTCTAACCCTATGGGCTTTGCTCACATGCCTCAGCTGCCTCCTCCCCCTGGAACTTCCCTGGGTGCCTGGGGCCTTCTCACCCTGCAGTATACCTCTGCCATGCTGGCCTCCCACTGCCATTTGGGGCACTGTGACACAGCCATGCTTCATTCCCCTCACAGCTTTGCTAAGGAGTCTAAGGGATGTGCTACCATGCCCCACTCCCTTTCTCACAGATACCCCTCATCCCCTCCCTGCTTTCTCCCTCCTTTTTATGTTGTCTTCCCCCATGGAAACGTAAGCTGCCGGAGGACAGGGGTAGGCTTTCTTTTTGCTTCTGATAACCACATGCCTTAGCACAGCAGCCGGTACACAGTAGGCACTTAATGAATGCTTACTACCTACCCTCTTTTTATGTCGGTAAATCAGACACAAGTGCCTTCATCAAAGTCAATGAGATTTTGTGTATAAGGTCTCCTAAATTGCCAGAGAATTACTGCTGTTCATATATGCTAATGAAACAAAAAGCCTAGAGAAAAGTCTTTTTAAATCTTCAATATTATTTAATTCAATTCAAAAAGCATTAAGCCCTATTCTACACAGGATATTGTGCTATGAAGAAACAAAGCCAACACCTCTGCCCTAGAAAAGCTTGCACTGGTGGGGGGTGGGGGTGAGGGAGGCAACATGGGCAGATGGAGGGATAACTAATAATAATAATAATAATAATATTAGGTAAAAAGGGAAGCTGGAGGCCTTAGCACGCAGGAGGAGCTGGAAAGCCTTCCTGTAGAAACTGCCCTTTTGGCTGAGTCTTGAGAGAAACGAGGGGTGCTAATAAGTGGAGGTGAGGAGAGAGGGCATCCCACAGACAGCCAGACCAGATGAGAAATATGGCAGCATGCAGGAGCAGCAGTGAGGAAGCCGCCCGAGTCACCCCAGGGAGCACCAGGAAGTGACGAGCTAGTAAAGGGGTTGAAATGCTAAGCAGAGAGGAGGGGGGCCAAGGGAGCAGACTGAACAGAGAAGTGACATGCTCACGGTAGGAAAGTCCCTTTAGCAGCTGTGTGGAGGATGGATTAGGGCAAGGCTGGGGAGCCTGCAGCCTTGAGGCCACACGCAGCCCTCTAGGTCCTCAGGTGCTGCCCTCTGACTGAATCCAAACTTCACACAACAAATCCCCATAATAAAAAGCTTCACTCTGTAAAACTTGGACTCCGGCCTCTGGGCCTCAGGTTGCCCAGCCCTGGATTAGACTTTTTTTGTGCCAGACACCATGCTAAATGCTGGTGTTATAAAGCAAGGCAGTAACGCAGTCCTTGCCTCAAGGAGCTGCCACTCTAACAAGGCCGACAATAGCCAAGTAGCACTGATGTGGAACGGACACCTTGTAAATGGACGGCCATCCTGGAGGGACGAGTCTTCTTGCTTGTCCTTCATTCTCAAAGAGGACCACGACACACAAGAGAATTGGGTTTAAGTGAGGGAAGGCACTAGCAGTGGGCTGAGCCTTTCTTCCATGCTTACACTGATTAGCTTTAAAAATATATCAAAGAGTAAGCTACATTACTTAAAGGAATGCACCATATAAATAAAAATATGAGGATTCAGACTGCCAGATCCCTCAACCACCCCATCGGACTGCAGGACTTGTGTGTGGGGGGAGGCTCCAACAGCTAAGAAAGCAGCTTCCCAGTCGGAAGGAAAACATGGACACAGCAAGTAGATGCCTGAGAGACTGGAATTCAGCTCTTCGGGACTCCAAGTTCAGTGAGTGCTTAACCCACCATGATAATCTGCCTTCAACATTCAGTACAGCTTTCTTATAAGGGGATTTAAATTTTTTAAATTAAAGGAAATAAAAATTTTTTTAACTCAAAAGTCTTGAGATTTTTCTCTAAACTCCAGTATCATTCCCTTTTTCAAGAACCCTGAGAACTGGTGCTTCAACAGCCGTGAAATGATGTCACCTAACAACTTATGGGCTTATCTTTCTCTCAGCTAGTTTTATCCCATTGTTCTTCCATATTTGTTCCAGGGATCACACTGGCATTTGTGGAGAGAAGAGGTTTTTAAAAGAATTCTTACAGAGGGATGGCTAGGTGGCACAGTGAATAGAGTACCAGCCCTGGAGTCAGGAGGACCTGAGTTCAAATCCAGCCTCATACACTTAACACAAAAACTAGCCGTATGACCTTGGGCAAGTCATTTAACCCCGACTGCCCTCCAAAAAGAAAAAAAAAGAATCCTTACAGAGCTTTCCTCTTTTTTGTTTCTTGTTCTCTCATTTTCATCTTTAAAATTCCTAGAGGTGACAGTCAGGCAAAGAAGGGACAGACCTATCCCTATTTGCTGATAATAATAACTGGTAATAGTTAACATTTCTATAGTACCTACTATGTGTCAATCATTATGCTAAGCATCTTACGAATTTCATTTCATCTTCACAACAACTCTGTGAGGTAAGTACTTTTATTATCCTCATTTTACAGATGAGGAAACTGAGGCAAGCATAGGGTAAATGACTTGCTCAGGGTCACACAGCTAGTAAGTGAATGAGGCCAGATTTAAACTCAGGTCTTATGATTTTAGGCAGCCAAAAAGAAACAATTCAAATATCATGGAGCCATAGTCAGGATAATACGGGATTTAGCAGCTTCTATGTTAAAGAATTAGAGGGCAAATGAGCTGGGATTACAACCTGCCCAGCAAATTTTAGCATACTCCTTGGGGGGGGGGGGGGGGAGAGATGGATATTCAGTGAAATGGAGAACTTTAAAGCATTCCAGATGAAAAGATCACAGCTGAAAAGCAATTCAAAAAAGTAAACAGGAAAGAGAAATCATAAGGGATTTGATATGGTTAAACTGTTTCTATTCCTACATGGGAAGGTGATAGTTACAATTCCTAAAACCTTTCTCATTACTAGAACAGGTAAAAGGAGCATACACAGAAAGCAGAGGTGTGAGTTGAATGTGATGGTGTGATCGCCTAAAAATAAAATGAGGGGATGAGAAAGAAGAATGCACTGGGAGAAAGGGAAAGGGAGAGGTAGAAAGGGATAAATTATCTGACATAAAAGAGGCTTGAAAGAGATTTTATGGGGGAAAGGAAAATGGGACAAGTGGGGAGGACAGCATATGAACCTTACTCTCATAGGAACTGGCTCAAAGAGGGAATAATACACACACTCAGCTGGGTGTAGAAATCTATTTTACCATACAAGAAAGTAGGAAGGGAAGGGGATAAAAGGAGGTGGGGGTGGAGCTAATAGAAGGGAGGGCAGCTTGGGGGAGGTAAAAGTCAGAAGCAAAACACTTTTGAAAATGGACAGGGTAAAAGAAGGGAGGGTAGGATAAACGGGGAAAATAGGATGGAGGGAAATACATAGCTAGTAATCATTACTATGGAAAAAAAAATTTACAGTGAGTTTCTCTGATAAAGACTTCATTTCTCAAACATAGAAGACTGAGTTAAAGTTATAGTAATAAGAGCCATTCCTCAATTTATAAATGGTTAAAGTTTAAGAGGCAGTTTTCAGATAAAGTAATCAAAGTAATAAAAATGCTCTAAATCAAGCCTGACGAGAGAAATGCAAACGAAAACAACTGAGTTATTACCTCACACCTGTCAGATTGGATAATATAACAGAAAAGGAAAATGACAAATGTTAGAGAGGATATGGAAAAATTAAAACACTAACATACTATTGGTGAAGTTGTATACTTATTCAACCATTCTGGTGAGCAATCAGGAACCATGCCCAAAGCGCTATAAATTCATGCAATAGCACTGCTAGGTTTGTATTCCAAAAGAGATTTAAAAAAAACAACAAAAAGGAAAAGGACCTATATGTACAAAAATATTTATAGCAGTTCTTTTAGAGGTGGCAAAGAATTGGAAATATAAGGAATGTCCATCAATTAGGGAATGGCTGAACAAGTTGTAGTATATGATTGTGATAGAATACTATTGTAACTTCAGGAAATAATAAGAATGATGCTCTCAGAAAAACACGGAAAGCCATGAACTGATGCAAAGTGAAATGAGCAGAACCAGGAGAACACTGTACACAGTAACAGCAATGGTATATGATGATCTACTATGAATAATTTAGCTATTCTCAGCAACACCGTGATCCAAGACAATTCTGTAGGACTTATGACGAAAGGTGCTGTTCATCTCCAGAGAAAGAACTGACAGAGCCTGACTGCAGATCAAAGATACATTTTTCTTTACATTGTTTATTTCTCTTGGGCTTTTTACATCTGTATTTTCTTTCTCACAATGACTTACATGGAAATGTGTTTTGATGACTACATATGCATAACTTTTATCAAACTGCTTGACTTCTCAATGGGGGGAGAAGAGGGAGGGATAAAATTTGGAATTCAAAATTTGAAAAAAAAAGAATGTTAAAATTGTTTTTTACATGTAATTTGGAAATAACAAAACATTCAGTAAAATAATTGCCACTTTATAATACAAAAAAAATTTATAATCCAAATGCTTTGAGATCTAGGGAACTATTCCATTATAGGCTTGATTAACCTTGAAATTTAATGTCATCACAAGGAACCTGCTAAAGAGGCTGAGATATTTGTGGATTTTCACTGAAGGGCCTTGAAATGTTTTAGAAAACTGGAAATAAACAATGATTCTAAGTAAGGGTAGATAGATTTAATGTAAAAAGCAAACCAGAAAGACTCACCTTAATCTACATGACAGAGAGGTGGGCTCTAAGTAGATAAAGACATGTTACAGGAGTTGGACAAATTTTAGCCAAATTCAAAAGAACTCTAAAGGGAATGAGCCCAAGAACAAGAAGTTATTTCCAGACTTCAGCAGCACAAGTCCATCTTGGAGCTTCCTGCCCTCCTCCTTGATTAAAGATAGAGGACATTTCCATAATAAGCCTCTGAGTGACTTGCTAACCTGCTCAGGCAGGGAAGAAAAGTGGAGATCCTGAAATATTCCAGAGAGTCAAAAAAAAAAAAAAACAATAATCTGGAAGGAAAAAAAAAAGACTATGAGTCTTATGATTGGCAAAGCTATGAGGAGGTTTTTAGTAAGTTAGGTAGGAAGAGAAAAAGGAACAGATAGAACCTGAATGGGAGGATGTAGGAAAATAGAAATGAGAATAAAGAATACTGATATGAGGAGACATAGCATGCATTTGGCAATTTTGTTGTGTTTTTATTAATTCTGTTCTCAAATTTATTTTAAATTTAAAAATCATTTCAGCCAGAACAACAAGAAAGTTCAAATGCAGGTGAGACTTCTTTGCCTTTCTCTTCTTTATAAATACACTAGAAAACAATGGTGTGCTTGTCTCTACTGAAGCTCCCCAATGACCTAAAAGGACCTCTGAGCCTTTGACATAAGATCCTATGAAGTACACCCGATAACTCCAGAAGCTACCTGTCCACCACAGAACTATCTCCTGCCATGATCCAAACACTCTGACTCCCTTAATGCAATTAAGATCACAGAGAGTTTTTTTTTCCTTGCCATATTGCACTAATTCATAATGATCTTGCATTTCATTAAAACTCCCAAATCTTTTTTTCTGATGAGCTGCTATACCTCCCCATCTTGTATTTATGAAGTTGTTTGGCTTTTTTTGGTTTGGTTTGTTTTTTTCTAGCTTAAGAGTAGGTTTTTACATTGGGCTCTGTTAAATTTCATCTCATTAAATTCAGCCCAATGCTTTAGCCTTTGGAAGTGTTTCTGGAGCCTGCCTTAACCACCGAATGGGCTTGGTATCCCTCCTAGCTTTGTTTCATCTACCAATTTGTTAACTATATCATCTAAGTCTTTATCCAAGTTACCGACACACATTACATTCCAGATATCTGCTTGGCTTTTTTTTGGCCCTTCACAAAGTTTCCTCTTCCTACCTGTCCGGTTTTTTTCTACCTCATGCCCTTCCACATCCTGCGCAGGCTGGTGACACTGGCCTCCTGGCTGTTTCTCCATCTCCTGGCTGAGTATTCCAGCGGCTGTCTCCCATGTCTGCAATGTTCTTCTTCCTCATCTCTGCTCTCTCTCACTTCCCTGGCTTCCTTTATGTCTCAGCTTAGATGCCATCCTCGACAAGAAGCCTTTCCTGGGCTGTCTCAATGTTAGTATTTGAAACATGTGTTCTGGGTTTATTTTTAAAGAACAAAAAGTAAGGGATAGTAGGCATCACCCTCAATGAGGCCCCACCTGAGCAGAGCCATAAGATAATGGGGAACATTAGTGATCAGGTGTCTCTTTGGGAGAAGCAGCAGCAGCCCAATACTCTGGAGGCAGTTGGTTCTCCCATGGCACCTTCCTGAGAGCAAATAAAGACTTACATTCTCTACAGTATTAATTCTCATTTATAGAACACCACAGGAACAGATGGTGCAAAGCAAGTCACCGAGAGGTTAAGTCCCTGTCCTAAAGAGCTAAATCATCCAACTTGAGATGGCAGAAAAAAATCAATCAACTGCTAGAAAAAGCCAAGGTGTCACTGGTGAGGGCAATATGGAGAGGCTTCATAAAGGAAATAGGTATGTGGTTTGTTTTTTTAAAGAATCTATGCTCATACATTTGAAAATCAGAATGATTGTCACTCAAAGAAATAGTACTTAGAGGAACTATGCACAGAATTTCACATAGCTAATCTCTTAGAATGAAAAAGAAAACTACAGATTAAAATGGAGAGCCCCAGACCTCAGATTAAATGTGTCCTAACAATAAAGTTTAAATCTGCTACAGAGAAGTAATTACTAATCGCTAAGTTACCTTGCTACAGAAATTTTTAAAGTTATAATAGGATATCCTAAGGATACGAGTTAGTTACAAATAAAAATCCAGATCCCTCTAAAACAAGTAAAGGAGAAGAAAGAAGATAATGTGTAGAATAAAGTATGAAACAGTAGAATCAATCACTCGATATTTATAAAGCACCCACTATATGTCAGGCAAGGAAGAAATGGAAATATCTGTACAAGGGGCATGAGTATTTACTAGTGCCAGGGGTGGGAAACCTGCAGGCTCGAGGCCACATGTGGCCCTCTAAGTCCTCAAGTGCAGCCCTTTGACCAAATCCAAAACTCAGAGAACAAAGATTTGTTTGGTCAAAGGGCTGCACTTGAGGACCTAGAGGGAGACATGTGGTCTCAAGGCTACAGGTTCCCCACATGTGCAATCCTATCCCCTCCTAATATATTTCAAAGAACAGAAGAAATTTCATATTAAAAAGTTGTAGTCTATTATGCAATATGTTGGGGGATGCTAGTTGTCAAAAAAACCAAATAAACTAAGTAAAGGAAAATGTTATTTCTGTCTTTCATCTCCTTCCTACAATCTATAATTGAAGCCTGTAACACATACCTGGTCTAATTTTCCCCACCTTTGTAAAAAGCAGGAATAATTAATAATAACTGAGTAATAGCTCAGTTCACTCAACTGCTCTAATCTACCAGGTCTCATCATTAGTGCCACTTATCAGATTCTAACCTCTTTTTTTTAAGGTATTATTTTCCTCAGTCAGATTGTTGACTCTCATTTCATAATTTTCTTGCATTGTTCTCATTTCTCTTCCCAATTTTTCCTCCACTTCTCTTATTTGCTTCTTAAGGTCTTCTATGGCCTGTAACCAGCTTGTATTTTCCTTTGAAGCTTTTGGTGCAAGAGTTCTGACTTCACTGTCTTCCTCCTGTTTCATGCTTTGATCCTTTTTGTCCCCAAAATAGGAGTCTAATGTTGGATTGCTCTGCTTGGTTTGCTTCCTTTGCCAGGTCATGTTGCCACTCAATTACTTGACTCTTGGGCTTTTTGCCACAGTAGGACTCTGTCACCAGACAGGAGAGCTTCTGTCCCAAATGCTGGGGTTTTCTCAGCTGTCGGAGTTATTAGTTGGGTGCCCTCTCTGAAGCCTCCACACGCCCTGGCAAGCTGGTCACACACCCCAGGACCTCTACCCTAGACCGCAATCCAGATCCAAGCAGGTTAAAGCAAGAGCGATTACCCCTCAGACTGGTCGCTTGGTTCCCCTACACTCTGCAGGCCAGGAGCTGAAGCTGCCACATGCCAGCAGCCCTCAGTGGCTTCTCGCCCCGGGGGCAAAAGTCGATGCACTCCCAACTACTGGGTCCCAAAGTCCACACTGCACTGACCTCTCACTTTGTCCTTAGCATCTATGTGTTGATAATTCTGGATTGCCACAGCTGCTGGTGTTTTGGAGTCCCTGCAGCCAGTGGCTGGTCAGGCCCACCCTGGGGCTAAAACCTCAGCATGGAGCTGGGCTCGGTTCCCAGAGTGCTGCGCTGGCCAATTCCTGCCAGTCTGCCGGGGTGTCCACAGTGGGAGGTTAGCTTCTCTGTGTCATTTTGTGGGTTATGTAGCCCCAAAGTTTGTTCAGAGTCCCCTTTTACATGGATTGGTGGTGGTGAGAGCCAGAGCTGCACGGAAGTCCTGTTTCTACTCCGCCATCTTGACTCCGCCCAGATTCTAACCTCTTAATAGGGTAGTAAAATATGAGTTTCTAGAGATATTTGGCAACATATTAAATAATGGGGTCAGAGGGCAGCTAGGTGATGCCATAGTGCACAGAGCATAGGGCTTGGAATCAGGAAGACTCATCTTCATGAGTTCAAATCTAGTCTCAGACACTTACTGGCTGTGTGACCCCGTACAAGTCACTTCACCCTGTTTGCCTCAGTTTCCTCATCTGTAAAATGAGCTGGAGAATGAAATAGCAAACCACTCCAGTATCTCTGCCAAGAAAACCCCAAATGGGGTCACAAAGAGTCAGACATGACAAAATGACTGAATAATAACATATGTAGTAAAGTTACTACTCTATAATGACAATGACTTTGAGTTTTGGGTAAACTTAATTTTTGTAAACTCAATTATATTTTATATGCACCAAGAAAATATATTATTTCAAGGAATTCTGAAGTGAAATTTCCTGTAAAAGTACACCTTCTATATTATTTATATTATAAATATTATATTATATTATATAACTGGTACACATGTTAACTGTTTTTAAATGTGGATTTTGATAAATAAGAGTTCTTAAGAAAAACGACGTGCTTATAGGATAAGTGAGGGTTTTTTTCCTCTACACAAAAAATAGGGAATTATAGAACATCAAAGCCCATCTAGTCTTTTTACCTGTATAAGAAGCCCCTCTATAGCATCACTATTTGATTCAGTAAATATAAGCTTATCCCTTGGAGCATGATTTAAAAATTACTTGAGACAAGCAATAATATAGTATTCCCAGCTAGCCATAATAGCCCTGGCAAACCCCCACGGGAAAATGCTGTTGTAAAGCCTTCAACTTTACGGTTTTCTCTTTCATTTCTTAACATCTCACATCCTTAGCACCTTGATGCTCACATCCAACTGCCTTTTCCTTGTCTTTCCAACTTCCTTCTTGTTCTTTCTCTTAATCCTCTTAAATGTTCTCATCCTACAGGCCAAGTCCTTCCCCTGATATCCCTCCCCTCCATTCTCTTTGGTAAATTCCATTTTCTTTTAATACCGTTCTCTCAAGTTCTCTCATTTTTTCCCCTCCCCAAATTTTAATCTATGACTTTCTTCACAATTCTAGAACATTTCAAATCTACATTTTTATGAGTCTCCTTCAGATCAAGCCATTCCCAGGTCTTAATCATTTCAGGATGGATTACTTAATTTTATTTAAGAACTAATAACTGAAAGAGTAATACAAAACTTATAAATGAGGTTAGCCTGAGGACCTTCCCAATCACTAGGAAGAGGACTAGCTCACTGGAAAAAGCACTGAATTTGGAGTCAGAGGAAGTGAATTTGAATACATTGATGCCATTTTACTACCTATGTGACTTTGGATAAGTCACCTTATCAGTGGATCAGGGAAGATAACCTCTCTTGGGTCTCTTCCAGCTCTAAATCCTATACCCTATGACTACTCAAGCCAGCAAAAAAATAAAACTCTTTCAAATGTGATACAATAGAAGCTGTTTCACAGTCAGTTATATACAGTTACAATCAGCTTATTCAATCAGTTTTCAAAACAAAATAAAATATATATATAGATGCTACAAACTAGAATATAGACAGTGACACCAAGATATTATGCTCTTTTTCCTACTTCTACAGGAAAATACTACAGAGAAAGGGCAGCAGCTCCAGCATAAGTCATTAGTAGACAGTCTTTGGCCAACATGAGGTTAATTTTGAAGCAGCTTTTTGGGGCCTATGCGCCTTAGCTGATAGCAGGAAATTCCAGGAGACTTTCTTATTAGTTTTAACATACTATCTGAACTTCCCATTGCTTGTTAAAGTGTTATTTACCGTGTTCACTCACATCTCAAGATGACATCTTACTACCATTCATTACAACTGGTAGAAAAGAGTCCAAGCCTCACATAAACTATACATATTTACATGATCACTGCGGGGGAAAAGAAGAGGAAAGGGGTTTGGGGAGGGGGAAGCCTGTGCATCTGGAATATTATTCCATTCACTACTAGCAGGGCAAGAAGTAATGAACTCAAAAGGAAGATGTTTATCTTGATATTTTTCTTTCATTCTGTAAGGAGTGTTTTTTGCCTTTGGCATTGCCTTGGGTGAAATAATGTCAAGTGGGCTCGAGCAGACAGCGAATGCCACCCTTTTAGCTTGTTCTGCTCTCAGAGGGAACCACAGGCTTGTATCGGTTGGCTGGACTATTTTCAACCTGCCAACAATGTGGTAAGAAAAGGGAAAACCAAACTGCATAATAAGCAAACTTAATATAAAAAGGGAGGGTTTTCCTTCAACAGAATGTTTTGGCTTCCCCTTCTGGACCTCCAAAGGGTCTCCACAAGATGCTGGAAGCTATTAGTACCTCTGTCAAAGTTGTGCACAAATTGAACATAAGTTACTGAAAGAGCTGTCTCAAAAATCATCAGAAGAAACTGATAAGAATGGGATATTAAAAGTCAATTAATCAAGTTAATTTTTATTTAGTATTGACTTCTGAAAATCAAGTCATTTATACATGCTGAGTGATAGAGAAAGTGAGTACATCCTGCTTTCTGCTCCTGTGTAGGTCAGGGTCTTGTCATGATTATTTAAATTCAGGAGCAATCCTGGGTTGACAAGATACCGCAATGCTGCAGGCTACAATCCGCATCCAGTGCCCGAAGGCTTCTAACAATGGAGAATTTCTAGGGAGGACAAGAAAAGAGCCTTACCCCTTCCCGAAGGCATCTCATTAGCACAGTGTAAGCAGCCAAGGGAATGACCCAGGATTCTCTAGGGTGCTCTTTTTTTTCTTCCTGAAATGAAGTGGAAGAAAAGGCAATGAAGCTAACAGCACAATTGACATTAACCCTTTCAAGCAAAATTCATAATATCAAACTCCTAAAGCATCCAAAACATTAAAAATAAAATTCCAGAATACTACTATCCATCTGCCTGACTCCTGGAACCAGTTTTCATTTTTTTAATCACAACACTTTTAGCACATATGATAGAAAACCTGTTTTTCTTACAGTATCACATGCATTATACTGATATAAAGCTATCTCATAAAACAGGTTTTATTTCTCAGAAGTCTATGTTAATTAAATTCATCTTTGCTAGCATAATTGTCATATAAAGAGACTGGGCCACCATTTTTATCAACAGCTAATATATTGATAAGTGGTACCATGGCTATCTCTATTTAATATATTTTCAGAAATTCATGGAAAATACAATAAACTGGTTTTCCATAAGAAACATTTAAAAGGCTTTTCCCAGGGCTCCACACTTAGTCCCTTCTTGTTTGCCTGATACTGGGTCTCCCTAACTTAACCAGGGTACAACTCCAGTGGCTACTTTAGCTCTGACCTGCTTGGTTTCTGATTAGGTAGGACTAGTTCATCCCTCCCTGGGGGCCTCCTCTCTCTACTTAAGTTGTTGTTGCTGTTCATCCATTTTTTGAAAAAGACCAATGATGTCACAGGTAATATCTTGACTTGGGTTTAAATTAGATTTAAGTGAGGCAGAAATGCACAAAGTCATTAGCCTCATTTTCTTTCCAGAGTCACTCACCATATTGGTGCCAAACTGAGTGTAGACGCTGTATTGGCCCAATCAAAGATCTAGATTTATTGTGCCCATAACAAAATCAATGATTCCCCTCTCCCCCTACCTGCCCCGAGTCAAATATCTTTGAAACTTAGAAACAGAACTGGAAACAACCTAACAGGTCAGGTAGGGCGGCTTTCTCATTTTATAGGCACATGAGTGTAACTTCCCTATTTCTGCTGAGGGCACCATCATTCTTCCCATCATCCAGGTTCACAACCCAAGCATCCTCTGCAACTCTTTTTTTCTCCTTCCTTCTCCATACCCAGTCAGTTGCCAAATCTTGTCAATTCCACCCCCACTATATCTCTTTTCTCTACTCACATAGTCAATACTCTAGCTCTGGCCCTCATCACCTCTCTCCTAGATTACTCTAACAGCATCCTAACTGGTCCCCCCACTTGTAGGCTTTTCTTACTCCAATGCATCCTCCACAAAGCTGCTCAAATAATCCCCTAAAGCACAGATCTGACCATGCTTCTCCCCAGCTTATGAATCTTTAGTGGCATATATAATCTATATCGATTTGCTTGCCTTCTCAATGAGGTGGGTGGGGGGAAAGGGGAGGAGAAAAGGAAAGAATTTGGAACTCAAAGTTTTAAAAACAAATATTTAAATAATTATTGTTACATGTAACTAGGGAAAAAATTAATAAATGCAAAAAGAATTTAAAGAATAGAGCTTTTGTAAGGAAAAAAAAAAGAATCTTTAGTGGCTCCGATACTACCAGGATAAAATACATACTCCTCAGCTTGGCATCTAGACTTACAATTTGACTCCAGCCTTTCTTTCCTTCTTTCTTTTTTATTTATGTTTGGAACTTTTAAGTTCCAAATTATCTCCCTCTCTCCTTCCCCACCTGGCACTAGAGAAGGCCACTATTTAATGCATAAATATAAATATATGTAAAACCATACTATGCATACTTCTATTTTTCAGTTCTTTCTCTGGAGATGGATAACATCTTCCTTCATAGGTCTTCTATGGATGACTTGAGTATTTATAGCACTCAGAATAACCTGGCTGCTCACAATTTTTCTTCAAATGATACTGCAATTGCTGTATGCAATGTTCTCTTGGCTCTGCTCACTCCATTTTTCATTATTTCATGCAAGTCTTTCCAAAATCATTGACCCTGTCATTTCTCACAGCACAGTAGGGTTCCATCACGATCATATACCACAACTTGTTTAGCCATTCCCCAACTGATGGGCATCCCCTCAACTTCCAGTTCTTTGCCACCACAAAGGGAGAAGCTATAAATATTTTAGAACACATAGGTTCTTTCCCTTTTTCTCTGATCATCTTGGGAAACAGACCTAATAGTGGTATTGGTGGGTCAAAAGATTCAGCCTATCTTTCAAGTGTTATTATATATCATTCCCTTTCATGAAGCTATATTCCAATTAAACAGGCCTATTACTTCTCAAAATTCATATTTCTTCTCCCAGCACTACTGTGCCTTTCCACAGGCTTTCCCACATACCTCGAATGCACTATCTTCTCACTTCTTCTAGAATCCCAAGCTTCCTTCAAGGCTCAACTCAGTGCCACCCTCTAAAAGAAGCCCATTTGTATTTGTGTATAAATGTTATATTCCTCTAACAGAATGGAAGCTCCCTGAGGACAGGGACAAGTTTTGTCTTTGTCTTTATATTCCTGGATCTAGCACAACACTGCAAGTTTACTGAACTGGTTGAATAGAAGAGTCAGTCAAACTCCCAACTTTTGACAATGAGAGACTGGATCATGCTGTGGTTTAAAGGGAAAGATTTTTCCAAATTTAATCACAAAATACCTGTCTCTTCTTGAGCTACATAAAATTTGTTTCTTTTGGGCACTCAAACTAATAGACTAAGTCCATTACTTTGTTCATGTGTGTACTTTATACTTTAGCTGAAAATAGGAAGGCATTTCTTAAAATGATGGTCCTATTTACCACCAATTAATCAACCACTATTTATGAAATACTACTCTATTCTAGGCTTTGTGCTAGGCGCTGGATTTTCAAATTAAAAAAAAATCTCTACTAGAAAATAGCTTACATTTCATGGGGAGACAACATGTATTCTGGGGATATATGGAATAAATATACAGAGTAAATACAAAAGAAATACAAGCTAGTTAAGTACAAGGTAGTGAGAGGGGGGTCAGAAAGGCCTTTACTGTAGCAAGTGCTGCTTGAGCAACATCTTGAAAATAGAGGGGGGTACTATGAGCAGAAGTGAGGAGGGAGTATATCCCTCAGGTAAGCATGGAATGCCAGATCTACCAATATCTGATCTCACCTTCCCTTACATTTTGCAGATCAAAAAAATGAGCCCCAGAGGCAATATGAGCCAAGGGATCACAAACCACAAAATCTAAGTTGGCAGACACCTGGCAGAGGGCATCTCATCTAAACTGTACATTGGAATGGAGTTGAGGTCCAACGGCTTTCTTTTAGTTTGGATTCTCATGATTCCTCAGCTCTCCCCACTCTAATCCACCCTCCACACAGATGCCAACATAATTGTCCTGAAGCACCGATCTCATAGCCAGTGACTTCCTCTCACCACTAGGATCAGATGATCTCCTTTGTCTGGTATTTAAAGCTGGGACAACTTGGACCCTTGCCACTTTTCCAGTATTCTTAAATGTTTCTAGTAGGGGCTATGGCTCTCATGGTTTTGTGTGATCAGCAAATGGCACAGGAGTCAACAAGCTGCTGAGTCTGAGTAGTCTTACTGAGAGCACAGTTCCTTGGCACCCCATCTGGCCACAGCCAGAAAGGAAAGGAAAGAAGCAAGAACTTGAAACCATCAAAAGCAATAACTCAATGTGTAATAAACTCAAAATCATAAATTCTGGGAAAAGGACTCCCTATCTAACAAGAACTGCTGAGAAAATGAGAAAGCAATTTGGCAGAAATTAGACTTGGATGAGCATCCTGTATCATTTATCTCAATATGAAGAAGTAAATATTTGGTCTGACCATAAAAAAAATTTATAAAATAAGATTATAGGATAAGGATAAAATTATAGGATAATGGGACGAGGTACTTTTTTGTAACTATGGGGAGAATTCTTAACCAAATAAAAAATAAAAATGATAATAAAAGACAAAATATATTTCAATTATATGATGCTCTAAAGTTTTTACAAGAAAAAAAATTAAGGAAATAGAATAAAAAGCAAAACTATCAAGAGGAAAAATATCTGTATCAAATACTATTGATAACTTTGATACCTAAGACAAATCTCAATAACTGACATGAATACCTAAGACAAAGAGGTTTTATTTTTATTGATATCCTTTGTTTTTACATATTTCAAAATATATCACTCCTCTCACCCTCTCCATCAAGTCATCCCTTGTAATCAAGAAGATGAAAGATTAAAAATAGCAGTTCAACAAAACCAACCAACAGAGCAATAATGTCTGACAATATGCAACCTTCCATACCCATAATCTCCTACCTCTTCAAAGAAGGAAGGAATTTTCTTGATTCTTTCCTGGGGAAAGCCTGGTCATTATAATTACACAGTATCGAGTTTCTCCTCATGGAGAGAAAATGGGACAACTAAGATAGAATGTGGTGTACGCTGTCAGACACAAACACCTTTTGGTTGCTTTGGCTAATTTATCTTTCCTTACAGAGAAGCCTTTGGGTTGGAAGGAAAGAAGGAGGTTATTTCAAAAAATATCTATGGGATGGCAACAGTCACCAATAAAGCATGTTCAAAGAATTTTTATTTTCACAAAAAGAGTTAAGGATATCACTATACCACGGCACTTTCTTGATATTATGATTTTCATGACACATATTAAACCTCATGCTGTTTTCCTGAGATACAGGGATGTTCCTCAGTGGAACCTGAGGTATATGGGAAAAACAGTGCTCCTACACTGGATGGATGTGCTCCTGAATCCCCTTGTCAGGTTTTTTTACACATTTTCTGTCTCTTCTTTTTCCTGCTGTTAGCATACCTGCCTCTTACAAATTTCTTCTAATTAACTACTCACAAAAATTCTAATCTCTTTTAATTAACTACATACAAAACTAGATAAAATGAGCATAATGCCTCAAAGTTACAAGAACCTCAAAAATGACCAGACTCATTTCAATAATGGTTATAACAAAAGAAATGGGTTCTGTGAATGACACTCCAAGAGATTCTGATAACTTTGCTATTAAAATAGGTCTTACCAAAGTAACCTCATTTCTTTTTTTGATAGGATCATCATACTTGTTGATCAGGGGACTGAAATAAACATAGTATACCTGAATTCAACAAGTATCTGGTGAATTTTCTCATGCATTTTCAGCCATGACAGAGAGATGTGGACAATACAGATAGATAGATTGGAAATGGCTGAATGACTGGAAGATTCCCCAATAATAGCTAACTTCCCATGGAAAGAAATCTCTGGGGCAGCACAGCAGGGACCCATGTTTAGCTTTCTGCAGTTAAATATTTTTATCTACATTAACGACAGAAGTTGCAGAGAAACAGGCTTGTATTCAATGTAAGGAAAGACTTCCTAACAATCTCACAAAAGAGGGATAGGGCTAGCTCAGCTGGTAGTAGCTTCTGCTCTTTAGGAATATTCAAGCAAAACCTGGATGTCTTGGGATGTTATAGGGCAGGATTCTTGATAAATTAAGGTTGGTACTATTAATCTCTACAGTTCCATCCAACTCTGAGACTTTGTAGATCTATATGATTAAAGTAGATATATTTTAGTTCACAGACTTCCTGACATCTATTTTTGATAGATCATAGACATTATTAATTTGCAGTTGTTTCATATAGCAGAGATTTCTTTTTTTTTAAAGGCCATCCTTGGATTAATGGGATAATCCCATAATTAAACAAAACAAGAAAGTAGGGCAGGGAGTGGCACATAGAGAAAGAGAGACACAGAGAAGGGAAAGAGAGGGGGATCAAGAAAGACTTCATGATTTAGGCTTTAAAGGACAGTTAAGGATTCAAGAGGTACAGACTTTAAGTTATCTGGAAAATTCAATTATAAAAAACTCAATTCTCTGATAATGCTGAATGAATGAAAAAAATGCTGATTATTCTCTTTTAAGTAAAAGATAAATGTATGGAATAAGAATAAGAGAGAGACAGATCAACCAGCAATAGTGTTCAGTCTTTCTGGGTACCCAACTAATCTTAAATATTTTCTATATAAATGTTTTCATCTATTAGTGGGAAATTATAGATAATAAAAAATAATGCAATAAGTATTATTTTTATCCATTTCATGACTGTTAGGATTCATTAATGTGTAAAGAAGGTACACATAATACAATTTACCACTGCTTCTAAAAAAAAGGAACCTATTAAAAGGAAGTTTTATGATCCTCCAGAAAACAAGTCCACTTTAATAAAGGAATAGTAAAAAGAGAAATTCTATATAAGTAATCCATTTTACACAAATGGAAATGCTCTTTCCCTAATATTTTCTTTCAAGTACTCCACAAAATATTTAAAGTATAACAATATAAATTAGGGGTCTTTAAAATATTAGCTGAAGGATCTTGAGAAAACACAATTCAGAGATACATTAAAAGGTAGTCATATTACTTCAGCTTATTTAAACTTTGTAACATAAAGAACCTAATTTTAACAAGTATTATTCCAGTACCAATTTGTTTCTCACACTTCCCTATAACCCCAGTCACTTAATTAGTGATCCAGTCTCAACAGTGAATTTTAAGTATAACTTCCCAGATAAAATTATTATAGTTTGTGTCAATGTCATTTCTGTTGTCCATTTCCCATTTTTTATTTGCAATTAGTTGCTCAAATAGTCTAGTCAAAAAGTTGCTTCAACTGTAAATATGTAAAAATATACAAATTCATAGTATTATTATAAGTAATGACCAAATAGCATAAGAAATTAATTTTATTATTGCTTCTGAGCACACAATAAAAGAGACTCTAATTCCCTTCTTTGCCTCCCAAAAGAAGACCTGCAAGCCATCCTTCCATTTAGCTGCAGCTTTTTTCTGGTCTCAAGAATATCAAGAGTTGGGGCACCTAGGTGGTACAGTGAATAGAATACCGGCCCTGGAGTCAGGAGGACCTGAGTTCAAATCTGGCCTCACACATTTGACACACATACTAGCTATGTAACCTTGGGCAAGTCAACCCCAATTGCCCTGCCTTCCTCCCTCCAAAAAAAAAAAAAAGAAAGAATATCAAAGACTGATAGGATTCAGCATCTTAAGGAATATGTCCATTTGTTGATAATGAACAAGGATCTCATATTTGTGGCTTTAAATAAAGTTAACTGATAATTTAAAAATCCTAAAATTCTCAGAGCACACTTTGTCAACACCCCTGCAACTGTCACTGCAAAGGTACAAAGGTGTCAGTGAGGAGTTGGGCCATTTTAAATTTTCCTTCATTTCATATTTCACTTTAATTGTAAATGGCTATTCAAGGGTGAAGCTGCTGAGGGACCAACATACAAGATCTCTGGAGGAAGGGAAAACAGTAAACACATGGAAAGAACTTTGGACCATATTAATACTGAAAATAGTAGTGGTCCTATCCCTTCTTCTATCTACTTTTTTCACAGTAAATAAGGTTTTTTTAAACCTTCTTTCTTCCTTAGCACTACTATGACACCAGTCTTACAGACCATGCCATATTCATGTAGTCATCCTTAACTGCCTGTTCTTGCTTACAACATCTATGGAAGTTAATTTTATTTTAAAATTTTTTGATACTTTTTGTTTTGGAACAAGAAGTACTTTCTAAAAAATACCAAACATGCTCCCTGAAAAAGTTCCTATGTAGAATTGTATGCCCTAGGACCCTACACATACTTTTTCTAAACCCTTTGAAATGTGCTCTTCACAAACCTAAGGTACATGTCAGACTAGACCTGGCTTTCCTCTCCTCTATCATACATTCTAAGATGGAATGATCATTTCCCTCAAAGTTTCCATTATCTCTATCTTGAAGATTAGTTTATTCTTACTGATCAAAATCAAGTTTATCAGAACAGTTAACTTCCTTACTTCTTCCACCTTCTAAATGATAAAATTATCATTAAAGCAAGACAATAAATCATTAGCTCCTTTACTTCATATAAAGCAAAAGATGTAACTGAAGCCCCGATTCTACCCCTCCCCCATATTATGCTTCTGTTCCAGACTAATGATCTGTGTCCTAAACTCATCTCTTTCTTTCTCTTCTCTCTAAATGGCTTGTAGCATTCTCTGGTAACAATATAACTTGTGTTTCTGCTTCTGTTAACCTCCACTAAGTCTTCTCCACCATGCCCCTTCTGGTTTCTGGATTCCTTCAGATGAATTGGTCTTCTTAATAATGTTACTGTGTTTCCCCAAACTCCCTCCCCCTTACCTTTTTTAACTATCCTATTCCCTTTGAAAAAGGCATCCACTTTCAGAGCCATATCCCAATTATGAATTCCACACCAAGTCTTGTTGACACAAGATCAAGTTAGCCTCTTTTCATTAAAAGCCCTATTTCACCTTGCTTCTTTCCCATACTATGTGTGTAAGAGTATAGAACATGGAGGGATAGGATTTTATTAGTAATTTCTTTCTTGGCTTTTCTCTTCTGTAAACTTCTGTGTATTTCCACTGTTATTCTTCCTATGTAACAGAGACCATATCCATTTAATGGGTATAAATAGTCAGTTTTCTCCCTGCCTTTTGATCAGATTACAAAACTTCAGACAAATACAATTTTACCAGTCCACGTTAGGTGTACATTATCCAAGGGCAAAAGATTGCCATGCCTCTTCTTTAAGTCCTGGAATAGGAAGCCCATTCCTATACATTATCATCTCAATCAACTGTTCATTTCCCAAGTGTTCCCTTCTGTTCTGAAGTCCTGCTCTCCAGTCTACAGTGGTGATAAAAAGACTACCTGGCAAAGTTTTGTAATCTTCAACAATACTTCCTAGATTTCCTCTGGCCATATCATTTATGCTACTATTTGACTCTGTTCCAAAAGTATAATCATTCTCAGTTTCACCCAGAAATTGGAAATCTGGATACACAGTCCTTGATTAAAGACTTTAGTTTAGTTATGCTGTAAGTAGTAGAATATAACATCTTTAGACCACAGATACAAGATCTTGCTTCCAAATTTTCAACCCTAGACTCCAAATAAAATTTCTAATGTGCTTGTGGTATCATAATTATATTTAATTTATCAACTATTTTTGAGATTTTATTAGGTGTCCAAAACTGTTTTCTGTTAATCATCAGCAGACCTTTAATTTAGTCTGTAAATTAGAAACACATTAGCATCTCATCCAGTCTCTTAGATCCCTTCAAAATAAGTTAATCTTCTAAAATTTGTTTTCTTATTTGTCAAGTAGTGCACTGTTGGAAAGAGCTACCTGGATAGTACAATTATGTGGCAGATTTTAGCTCCAAATTATACATGATGATCTTTGGGATGCCCGTAAGGTTTTTCTGGTAAGTCCAAGAAATGCTTAAGTAAAGTAATTATGAATCATCATGGTAGGTTAACAGATCAAGAATTTCAACAACCAAGCTTGAACTTAGTCTAAGAAAATAGGCATGTCTTCTTCTAAGTGTTTAAAAAGAGCATATGGGAGGAGGCCAGGCTGCACAGTGAGTAAGAGCACTAGCCCCAGAGTCGGGATGACCTGGGATTGAATCCAGGCTCAGACACTTAGCACCCACCCAGAAACACCTGGCCGTGTAACCTTGAGCAAGTTACTTAACCCCAATTGTTTAGGGGTGGCCAGGTGGCACAGTGAGTAAGATCACCGGCCCCAGAGTCGGGATGACCTGGGATCGAATCCGGGCTCGGATACTTAGCACCACACCCAGAAGTAACTGGCTGTGTAACCTTGAGCAAGTTACTTAACCCCAACTGCTTAAAAAAAAAAAAGAGCATATGGTGTGTCTCTTGACCTACAAAAGTAGTCCCAAACGTTTGCAGTTGTTTTTGCTTTCAGATTAAATAATTATTATAAATTGGTTCAGATGATTACAGATGTTTCTCCATGCTTCTCTGACATAGAAAATGTTTTCAAAATGTTCTTAAAGGAACCACTAACTAATTAGTCCTAGGCCCTGGGATAAGCAGGAGTTTTAAAATTTGGTGGACAACGAAAAATCTTGTCTGTTTTCCACCTGCCAAAAAAATTTTTCCTCCTTTGAACAGGGAGTTGTCTCTCTTAGACAGATTTCAAGGTTCTGGTTATAACTGTATTTTACACTGGGACAGATCAAAGTTAGAAAGGAACTCTGAGATATACATCTAATACAAGACTCACTTGACACATAAATCAGTTCTGAAATGTTCTCCAAAAATGATCATCCAGCCCCCACTAGAGGACTTCCACGACATTTTGGGGCAGGCAGTTCTAATTGTTACAGAGTTGTCCTGTTTAGTGGCCTGAACTCTATCTTCCTATAGCTTTTATTTATCGGTTTGACTCCTAACATCTGGGGCCTAGAAGATTAAGTCTATATGATATGTCCTTATATATTTAAATTCCATAATAATGCCCACCTAACCAAATATTCTCTTTTCCCAGCTAAATATCTATAATTCATTTAATTATCAGTATGAAATGGTTTCAAGGACCTTGGTTATGCACCTATGCACATGCTTTAATATTTCAATGTCCTTCCTAAAATGGGACACCCAGAAATCAATGTGGCATTTGGATGTTGTCTGACGACACCCAGTACAGTAGAATGAGCTCAACCCTCACTCTTGTCCTCCCCCCTAACAATGGAGCCTAACATCTCAACCACTTTTCCGGCAGCCATGACACATTGGTGAATCACCATAGTTCACCAAAACACTCAGTTCTTTTTGCCATGAGACCCTGTCTTCACCACTCTGTACTTGTATATTTCTTTGTTCGCTTTTTGCACTAAATTACAGGACTGTGTATTCTTCCCAATTAGAGTTTATCTCATTAGATTTGGGACAGACTCTTGAAATCTTTTTAGATACCAATTCTGTCATCCAAAAATTTGAGAGCCTGCCACATATGTCTTCATTAATGTCACTGATAAAAATATTGAGCAGGCCAGGACTAAGCACAAAACTGTGTCACACACTATTAAAAATATCCTTCCAGGTTGAGATCTACCATTAATCACCATTCTTTGGGTCTGGTCATTCAACCAATTCTGAGTCTACAGCTGTGTCATTTTCATCCATGTTAGAAAGTGGTAAGGGAAGAGGCCTATAGTTAGCATCCTGCCCATCATAAAATGGCACTGCTTTGAGCTGATTGTCTGCATAAATTAAATAGCATTACAGAAGCAGCAAATTATCTTCTTTGTACTGTTTTTCCAACCTTTCTCTAAGGATAACCAATGGTTTTCAACTCAAAATTACTCTTTCCTGCCTTGACCTTAGATCTGGCTTCTTGGTAATTGTTGGATTGCCTGCTCTAAACTTAAACTATCTTACCATGCGATTTGCAAATTCCCTTATATTAGTATTGTTGTTGGACTATGCATCTACAAATTATGTTCCGGCTGAGACATCACTGTTGCTAATCCCTGGCATATGTCCACCCCTCCCCACAGTTCCATAGGGGCCAGCAGCACACTAAACACATCTGTTCATCTAGTTCACAAGGATGTTTGTGGAGATCCTGTCAAAGGCCTTATTGAAATTCATATAGGATAGAAACTATGATTTCACAGGAACAAGGAACTCCAAGGTGAGGAAACTAACTTTCCCAATCCAGGTGGGCGCTTTGGTTGTATGTAGTCTGAATTGCCCAGGGCACTGAAATATTTAGTGACTTGTCCACAGTCACACAGCCAGCATATGTAAGAGGCAGGACTGGAACACAGGACTTTCTGGTCCTGAGGCCACCTCTTAGCCATCACACCATGCTACCTCTCAAGATCATTAGTATTTCTTTGATCTTTCAACCACAAAGAGTAAGATGAAGTTAGTAAGGCATGATATACGTAATAAAACGAAATGTCTACATAATGGCCAACACTTTCCTGCATACATGCTCACAAACAAAATTTAATTGCATAATTTTTTCCCTCATTAAACTCCCCCTTTTTTTTCATTTGCAAGTACAAGAATTCAAATATACAAAGGAAAAAAACATAAGGGAAAAAATGATTACAAATCACTGCCATCCAGTTGCTCAAGGAGCACCAGCAGCCTCCTGTTTTGCCCCCATTCAAGGTTTCAGGCCTTGGGTCATCTGGCTTTAACCCACCTTCCTCCCCCTCAAACAGTCTGCCTTCTAACCAAACTCGTCCTTGGTTCCATAGCTTGCCTTAGCATAGTGTCTCCTGCTCCCACACTAGGCTGCCAGAGTGATTCCCTCCTCACCTTTTAGTCTTAGGATCACAGACTGAAAGCTGGGAGAGACTTCAGAGGTCATCGAGCCCAACTCCAACTTGATGAATGAAGGTCAGTGGCCTCCCTAAGGCCACATAGATCCAGGACTGGAAATCAGGTCCTCTAATTCCAATTCAAGCATTCTTTCTACTGTACTTGGTGGCCACCTCTTAGAATTCCTCACTACCTTCGAGGCTCAACTCCAGTCACCTTCCTTCCATACATGATCTTTTCTGATCTCTGCAGTTGTTAGTGAAATAACTTTGAATTTATTTTGTTTATCCTGTCTATTTACATATCTGTACATATCTTTTGAGTACCAGGATTAGAATGTAAATTCTTTAATAGCAAGGATTTATTAAACTTTTTGAGATGGATTCCACAATACCTAGAACGGTACCTCAAACACAGTCAACGATAATAAAGGTGTGTTGAATTAAATGGAGTCATACACATGAACTTCTGTTACTTAGAGAATTATAAAAGTCAGTGTATATTAACCTTAATGCAGCTGTAACAAAAGAGTTTTGCTTGTTTCCATAACAACTTCTGAACTTTTCCACATATTTTCCCTGAGATTTGTTGCTATTTTTGTACGCCTTATCTATACAATTACAGTCTGTACGTTATCCTACTGTTTTTTCTTCCATCTGCATTGCTTCATATATCTCCCCATATTTCTCTGTAGTCTTCTTTTATATTGGTATGATAGTAAGCCATCACATTTCTATGTCATAATTTGTTCAGCCATTTCCTAGCCCCTGGACATATTGTTTCCAATTCCTTACCATCACAAAGAGTGCTTCTTGGTAACTTTTATAGAGAGAGGCCTTTTTACTCCCTGTCAATAATTATCTAAAGTAGTAGGAACACTGGGTGAAAGGATGTGAATTTCTGCACCTCTTCTTTTACAAATCCATATTGCTTTCCAAAAATATTAAGCCAGTTCAGAGTCCCTTCGTATTATGTGTGGTACCTATTTTTCAAAGTCTTGACAACATTGTGTGTGTGTGTTTTTTTTAAACTAGGATAGATAAGGTGATGCATATCAGGTGGTAGAATGAATGGGGTAAAACAGAGATCAAATCAGGAGCTTCAAGTCAAAAAGAACTAGGTTCTAATCCAAATTCTTAAAGCAAAGGTTACAACAGATCTGAAATGGTATCTGCCTTTCTTTATACCCCCAGTGCTTACCATGGTGCCTCATCCATGGTAAATGCTTAACAAATGTTTGGTACCTGACAACTCCACGAAGGCAGTTGAACAATTGTACTGTTAATTGCAGTCTAGAGGTGCCAACTGAACTGAGAGCTCCAGTGATGTGCCCAACGTCACACAGTCAGAAGGCATCGGGGACAGGTCTAACTGACTCCAGGACCAGATGTCTTGCTTCCACTACATTAATGTACTCAATTTATTTTTTTCAATCTCTCTACAGGGTGTCCCTAAAGTCTAGACACATAGGAAATCTCATTAATTATGTACATTTTCAAGAAATGAAATAAATGAAATTTTCAACAACATTTTATTTAATTAGCATAAACATAAGAGACACATAGGAAATCTCATTAATATGGAAAATAGTCCCTAGTAACTAACAAAAGTTTTTATTCCTTATGAAATTGTCATGGTTAAAATTTATGCTAATTAAATAAAATAATGTTGAAAATTTCATTCATTTCATTTCTTGAAAATATGCATAGTTAATGAAATTTCTTATGTGTCCAGACTTTAGGGACTCCCTGTATTGTTGGCCATTTAATTTGCTTCCGATTTTGTTTTGTTTTTGCAGTTTCAAATTATGCTGCAAGAAAATCTTTGAAAAAAAAGTTTTTTTAGATAACACTTTCAATGTATATTCCTAACCACAAAATTATTGAGTCAAAAGGCTTATTTTTTCACAGCTTTTACTACATACTGTCAGACTACTGTCAAAAAAAAATTCTACAAATTTATACTTCTACCAGCAATGGATGAATGTGCCTCTTTTTCTACTGAGGTTTGAGGTTTTAAACTTATTTTTCTTTTACCAATTTGATGGGTATTGGAGAATATCTCACAGTTGTTTTAATTTGCATAAAGTAGCTCTGAGATAATGGATGACTTAAATAACTGGAGGGACAGTCAAGTTCCACAGATAGGTTGCATTAATGCTGTTCTCCCCAGATTCATTTATATAGTAGCTAAATTACTTAGAGTTCTCTTTATCAAAGTGGATTCAGTAATACTGAAATTTACATGAAAATCAAAAGTTGAAAGTAAAGGTGGCTTTGCATCTTTAGACTTTAAAGCATATTACAAAATATTTATCTTTTAAACTATCTACTACTGAGCAAAAAATAAAAAATAGAGAGAAAAAGAGCAGTGGAATAGAATAGATAACCCTGACATCCAACCAAATCTGTATAAAAGATGAGTTTTTTAATAAACTTACAGAAAGCCAAAACTAGAGGAAGGATTTATTATTTAACAAATAAACTTCTCTGTTGGGCATTCAAAGGCTTTTACAACATGGCTCCAATCTACCTTTTCAGTCTTATTATTTAAGGTGTCACAAAAGTCTGGGCCAGGTTTAAGTTTAAATAGCTTTAACTAAAGCTGGGAGAGCAATCAAGCTGTAAGAGACTTGTGGGAGATCCCATACGTTGATCCTCTTCACGTATCCTATGGTCGAGTCACACTGCTGGGCTTGCTCTTCTTCATGTGACCTTCCATACCTTCACACAGGCTGGCCCTCATGCCTGGAATGCCCTTCCTCCTCACTTCTGCCTTACAGGATTCTTAGTTTACTCCAAAGCTCAGATCAAGCTCATGGTTGTATATGAGGCTTATCTTTGTATGTAAATCTCTCAGCTCCTGGGGCTGCCCCTACAAAATCGCTTCACATATTTTGTTTAACAGGGAAGGCCATGGCCATGAGGCACATGCACATCGGCTGCCTACTTATTGATCCAACAAGCAAAGCATCTTAAAGCTCTTCTTTTCTCACCCATTTTTTGGGCCTTCTTGAGGCCCAGTTCCCCCCTAATGAGATCACTTCCCTTACCCTTTCCAACACTGACTATACTTTCAGTCCCCCAATTCCCTGTTTGAGGTAAAGGAGATAGACTGCTCCTTGCTCCCCAAGGCCACTTCCAGACTCTCTTCCCCCAACATCACTCAGAAACCCTTCCTCCTTTCAGGTTCACACTCCCCAAATTTATCACCCAATTCAAATTCTGTTGTCTATTATCTAATAACCTTCAGACATTTTCTTTCATTTCTCAATTCAGTACCTTGCTCACAAGATTTCTCTCCTCTCCATCTTCTGCCCTCCTTCTAGGGCCTTTTACACATATATTAATGCTGTCTCAACTTTCCTGATCTCCCATTTCCACAATGTACTCATTTCTCATGTCTCACTCTTCCACACCACCTCAGTTATATTCACAGAAGCTCATATTCTTGATCAGGGGTGGGGAACCTGTGGCCTTGAGGCTCTTGATCACACATACTTTGTACATAATGAGATTGTACCCACAAGTGTTCCACTTTCATGTCCACAAACTCCATACACAATCATAATTTTTTATCATTCCATCTTTCCCTTACTAACCCTAACTTCATTCTATGTTCTCATTGTGATTTCCACTCCTTCTCCCCCTTAGTTCTTTCCCAGACCATCAACCCTACACTGAGTCCTCTGAGGGCCTCCATTTGGTGGAGGGGCCCAGGCTGGCCAGGTTTCATTCCCCTCCTGGTTCTCCTCTTGACTTTTTGAACTTCCAAGCCTTATACCTTCTTCTCTCTCTCCCTTCATCCCCAGTCTTTTCATCTCCCTTTTGTATGTTTTCTTCTCCCATTAAAATGTAAGCTCCTTGAGGACAAGAACTGCCTTTCTCTTTGCTTGTATTTCTATCTCCAGCACTTAGCCCAGTGCCTGGCACATAAAAACTGCATAATAAATATCTATTCCCTTCCTTCCTTACCTTCTTTTTAATCCTTCTTTCCTTCCAACACTGACCATGATCTCTTCTTTTCCTTATCTGGAGCCCTAGGTGAACCAACTTGATTCCGTACTAACATCTGTTCTAAAAACTTTTGCCTCTGCTTTATCACCAATCAGCTTTTGCCACATCCCAACCCTAGACTGCTCTCAGCTTCTGTCTCCTCTCCTCTTCATGTGTTGTTGAACAGAGTTGGGGGAAATCATAAATTGGTCCTTCAACGCAGCGAGGAATAAATTATACTGCTCCCTAGTTAATCAACTCTCCACAACTGTCATTCCAAACCCTTCATCTCTCCACAAGTCTTCCATGACCTAGCCTCCCTGAGCCCTCTTAGCTGAGGACCTCTCCTCACAGTTCATTAAAAAAAAAATTAAGGCTCTTCCCCAAGAGCTCCTGCTTTTTCCACCCTCTTCCTCTCTATCATTCGAACAGGTTCTCCCAGTTTCAAATGAAGATATGGTCCTTCTGGCAAAAAGCCATTCCTATACATTAACTCTGGATTCTAGGCCCTCTTATGTTCCCCAGTAAATTGCGCCCACGATTACTCCCATTTTCTCTCTTATCTTCCACCTCTCCCCATCTTCTGGCAACTTCCCTACCACCAACAATATGGCCACATCACCCCCATTCTCCTGACCCAACCATCCCCCAAAGTATTGTCCTTTATCTCTCCTTCCCTTTTCACCTAAACTCTTTGACAAAGCCATCTGCATGTACCTACATCTAGAAGCAGCGAGGTGGCACAGGGACCGAATAGAGTGCTGGGCCTGGACTCAGAAGTCCTGAGTTCAAATTTAGCCTCAGATTTGACCCTGGACAAGCCACTTCTCTTCTGTCCACCTCAATTTTCTCAACTGTAAAATGAAGATAATATTAGTACCTACATCCCAGAGCTGTCGTGAGGATCAAACAAGACATTTGTGAAGCACTGGTCTGGCCAATGTCTGGCACAGAGTATGTGCTTAAGAAGCACTTGCTTCCTGCCTTCCTCTCCTTCTTCCTCTCTGTTCTCTGACCTTGCTGGTCACCTCCTGCACACTCTCTTCTTCCTTCTGTCTAGCCACTCTTTCTCAGTCTCCTTGGCTGGCTGTTCTTACTTGCCACACCCACTAACTCTGGGTGAACTACAAGCTCTTTCCTATGTCCTGCATTCTTGTCTCTCTAGAGTCTCTCACTTGATGATAAATGAATAAATGAAAAAAAGCATTTATTAATTGCTTACTAAGAAATCTCACCAGCTCCCATGTGTTAAATTATCATAACTATGTCGATGATTCCCAGATATATTCAGACAGACAGACCTACACACACACACACACACACACACACACACCCTTTCTAACCCTAGGCGTTCCCCTGGAATAAACTCTTGCATCATCAACTGCCTTTTGGACATCTTAAACTGGATGTTCAAACATCCAACCTAGAAGGAAAGAGGAACTTCCTAACTCTATAACAACTTCAAGCAGAGACTCAAAGAAAAAAAAGTGATTTTTCCTCCAAGAACTACAGGAAATTACCTAGAAGGAATGAAGCAAGAGACAAAAAAAATTAAATTAAAACTTGGGAGAAAAAAATTGGAAGAAGAGTAACAGAATAGATAGTGGTAAGCCTTATCCAAATAACAGACTGCCTGAATATTAGAATGGCCCAAAGAGAAATCAGAAACAATAAGAGATGCTGAGACATGTCAGAACAAAATCAAAAGAGTAAAAATGTAGAAAAATATATAAGGCATCTGTGTTTAAAAACATCTGACATGGAAAACAGGTCAAAGAGAAGATTTAAGAATCAATGGGCTTCTAAAAACTAGGGTTTTTAAAAAGCCAAGATACTATGTTTCAGCAAAATCATAAAACTATCCAGATCTACTAGACCAAAAGGATAAATTAAGGGTAGAAAGAATATGCCACGGGGCGGCCAGGTGGCTCAGCGAGTAAGAGCACCGGCTCCAGTGTTGGGACGACCTGGAGATCGAATCCCGGGCTCAGACACTCAGCACCACACCCAGAAATAACTGGCCTTGTAACCTTGAGCAAGTTACTTAACCCCGATTGCTTAAAAAAAAAAAAAAGAAAGAACATGCCAATAAATCTCCTGAAAGAAACCCCAAAATGAAAACTTCCAGAAATGTTCTAGCTAAATCCAAAGCTTCCACATCAAATTAAAAAATACTACAAGCACTATAAGAACAAACTCAAATACTAGGGAATCACAGTCAAGATCACATAAGATCTAGAAGTTTCTACTATAAAATGAAAAAACACCTTGGAATGTAATATTCCAAGAAGCAAAAGATAGGAACTAAGAACCAGGAATAACTTACACTGAAAGGTTGTATATAATCCTAGAGAGGAAAAATGTATGTTTAATGGAACTGAGGACTTTCAAGCATTTCCAATGTGGGGAAAACCAGAACTTGGGAGGAACTTTAAATGACAAACATGTCAAGAGAAACCTAGAAAGCTAAACTGATTTGAGCAGCCAGAAGGGGGTCAGTGATGATATATTACTAATATTCTAATAAAGGGAAAAGAAACAAGTCCCTTTAGGACCTCAATGTTTTCAAGTGGTATTGAAGGAGTTAGAAAAAAGAAACAGGTGGCTTGGTTCTGTTCTGAGAATTTTAAGAGGGGAAGGAGAAGAGAGGTAAAAAGAAAAAGCAGGAGGTAGAACACGCTATGTCTTATAACTGAGATATGTGATAAGATCTGAACATGGTAAGTAAAGTGGGTTTTAGATGAACTCTTCGAAACAGAACAAATGAGGGTTGAACATACATACTCTCAAATACACACATATGCACATGCATACATCACACAGTTTAAAATATATAAAACTGAACATGGAAAAAAGTGGGGTTAGGGAGGAATGGTTAAGAGAAAGGATAATAACCAGGGAAGGAACAACTGCAATAAAAACAATCTTCCTGACCCTAAAGGAGGAATGCAAAAACAAAAAAAGAAAAGAACTGCAAACTAAAGGGGTGCCCACTACTTGGGAAATGTTTGAACAACTCATGGTACATAAATATAAAAGGATATTATTACACCACAAGAAATGATGGAAATTATTTCAGAGAGTCCTGCTAAATATAAAATTATGCAGATTGAGGTAAAGAAAATCAGGACAATTTATATAAAAACAACAACACACTAAAGACAAATTACTTTGGAAGACTTACAAACACTGATCAATGAAAGCAATGACCAACCCTACTTCCAGAGGACCTACCCATCTCCTTACAGCAGTGAGAGAACCAAGGTGAAAGAAGAGACTTCAATTTTGGGACAGCACTATTGTTCATTTTATTTTCATTGCTATGTTTATTTGTTACAAGGGTTTTTTGTTTTGTTTTGCCCTTTGAATTTAAAGGGAAGAGAGAAAAGGAGGGTTTGCCATGGTGATGACAATATACACATATAGAAAGAGAAAAAAAATTAGTGTGCAGAAGAAAAAAGGAAAATTTAGAAGGATGCACAATCAAGCAGGGCAGTTTTGAAAACACATTAAACTTCGGTACTTTTAAAAAAAACAACCAGTTCCATATTCAATCCTTTTTTTCTTCTGCTGTGAAATGCTCATTTTTCCCCAGTGTTTAAGATCCCAAGTATAAAATAAGCAAAGCTCCAACAGAAGAAACAGACATACTGGTAAGTGTTTTATCATGATAAATATTCATCATCTACAAAGGCATTTATTAAAATGGATTCAACAAGCATCAGAGTCCATAAAACTCTACCAAGTATCATTCTTATGTCTGAAAGACTTACTACTCAATATTACCTGAAAATTTAAGAGTGAATGGCACTCCTGAGTAAGAAAAGCCCAAAGATTAAAAATCAAAGGCGCAAGAATGAATGAATGGATATAAATACAAGCAGGTGATAAAGTCCCTGCCTTCAAGGAGCAAATGGGAAGTCACAAGGCAAACATAATCGTAGCATTTCTTAAAAATAACTACAGGTCTTTAGCAAGCATCAATTTTCATGTTTAATTTCTTAAGGGCAGTTCTACTATCCCTTCTGATGGGATCCTCCCTCCCCTCTCTAAAGGGAACCATCAGCATGGGAAAGCCGAGTGGCCTGCGGCCGAATCCCCAGCAGCGCTGGCGGCCCTGGGGCACGTGGCTGGTCCCAGGGGCGCTCCCTGCATCCAGGCCGGCATCCCGCTGCATCCCCCGCTCAGCATCCCCGGGAAAACAAAGACGGCAAGCCCCATGGGAGGGCTGCGGTCCCAGGCCGGTCAGGGCAGAGCGCGTGCCCGCTGCACCCGGCGCACGTGCCCGCACGGCGTCCCGGTCAGAATCAACCCCAACCGTCAGAGCGCAGAAACCAATTCTCAAGGCAAACGGGCCGGTCCCTGCAAGATGCTCGGCACTGCACTTGCTGCGCTCCAGGCCTTGAATCTTCTCTTTCCGTATCTTGAGTGTAGTGCCACCACGTGGCCATTAAGTAACACAGGGACATTGTTCTACAGCGAGGTCTGAGGGCATTTGCTCCAAAACACAAGATGGTAGCTGTCTGCTCAAGTTCTCCCACGTTAAATACAAAATGGTCCGTATCATTTATACGTGGGCACATGTCTTCACGTAATTTAACTTAACTGCCATTTAAAGAAATACCAAAGAAAATATGAGGAATAAAAGATGGAGGAATGAATCTATGGAGACCAACAGAGATATGCAGAAAGCTTTCTGATGAGTTCCAAGTTTTTAAAGGGCGGGTACAAAAGACACATGGGAGTAAATGGCCAATGTCTAACAACAACAGCAACAACAACAACATAGGTCTTTAGTATCAGAAGATCTAAAACCCAGAACAAGCAGAGGCTTATGGAAAAGGTTTCTGTTTTGAGATCTTTTAGGTATGTACATTATGAACAGCACAATAAGGGAAGAATAAACCTGCAGCCTACTGCTTGAAGAGGGATTGCATATGCCTATAGAGAAAAGGCAAAACCAAATGGGAGACAGAAATTATCATATTGCTTCCATTTCCTCTACAAAAGTGAAAGATTTTCAAATTGCAAAGGGTAGAACAATATAGTTAAGAAAGCCTTAAGACATGTGGGAGATTGAAACAGCAAATACGCAATTCTTTAAATGAGGTAGTCACCCATCTGTAGGTGGGATTTCCTTATATGTCAGCGACAGAATCAGGATCCCTTAAAGACCTCAACAGAACTGGAACAATGATGCAACTACATCAATATCAGTTTTAATAGGGGTAAATGTGAAGTCCTTCATTCAAGCTTTAAAAAAAATCACTTGTTGGGACGGCCAGGTGGCACAGTGAGTAAGAGAGCCAGCCCCAGAGTCGGGAGACCTGGGTTCAGTTCCAACCTCAGATACTCAGCACCCACACAAAAATAACTGGCCGTGTAACCTTGAACAAGTTACATAACCCTGATTGCTTAAAGAACAAAAAAATCACTTGCAAAAATCAACCCATCTGTGGGGCAGCTAGATGGCACAGTGAATAGAGCACCTCCTGAAGTCAGGAGGACCTGAGTTCAAATCCGGCCTCAGACACTTAACACAAAACTAGCTATGTGACCTTGGGCAAGTCATTTAACCCCAACTGCCCTCCAAAAAGCAAAAAAAAAGAAAATCAACCCATCTCTCCACAAGCATTTATTAGGCATCTGCAATGTTCCAAGTTCTATTGAAGACACTAAAAATATAAGGATAAAGAACGAAACCATCCCTACTCACAATGGGTTTGCATTCTAATGCATATACATAAGTATATGCAGCATAAAGTAGATGAATACAAATTTATTCAACATAGTTAATTATACAGTAGTTTGGGAAGAAGGACACCAGCAATTGGAGGGATCAGGAAAGGCTTCATTCAGAAGCTGGTGTTTAAATTGTGCCTTTAAGGAAGATCTGGACTCATGAAGTAGAGATGAGAAGGGAGTTCATTTCAGGATAGGTGGGGTTGAGGAGTCAAGGGAATGACAAAGTTACAACCCTGGGAGACAGAAAGTATGGTGGTATCTTCAATAGAAATAGGGAAGTTTGAAAAAGGTAAGGGCTGGGAAGAAAAGATAATGAGGTTTTTTTGGTACACGTTGAGTTTGAGATGTCCCTGAGACATCTAATCTGAAATGTCTAACAGGCAACTGGTAGCATGGGACTAAATCTCAGGGGAGATTCATAGGTTGGATATATAGGTCAACGAGTCTGGGATAGAGATGACAACAAAACTGTGGGAGCTGATGAGGTTAAAGGAAAGAAAAAGGGTCTAGGACAGAACCTTGTGTCTGCCCACAGTTGGGTTATTGGACATGGATGATGAGCTAGGAAAGAAGATGATAAAGGAGCAATCTGATGGGTAGGAGGAAAACTAAGAGAGAATGCATCACAAATACACAGATCAGAGAGGGTGTCCAGGAAGAGAAAGTTGTCAAAAGCATCAAAAAAAGATAGGTCCAACAGGATGAGCACTCAGAAAAGATGACTTGGCAACTAACAAATCATTGATAATTTGGGGTAGGGAAGTTTTAGTTGAGTCAATGAGATCAGAAGTCTGACTGCAAAGGATTAAGGAGGAAGAGCATTAAAAGTGAAGACCATAGATAGCACATTCTAGGGGTCTGACTCAGAAAAAGAGGAAAGGTATATGACGATCATTGGAAGGGATGGCAGGAAGACTCAGTCATACTTACAGACAGCAAGGAAGGAACCAGAAGAATAACTTCAGCTGCAATCTGCTGGAGGAGACTTAGATGTAGAGGGCTGGCCTTGGTAAAGAAAAGAGCCATCTCTTTTTCAGAGACTGAGAGAAAGGAGGAGAGGGTGAGGGGATGACATCAAGGGGATGAAGACAAGGGGAGAAAGGGAGCTCATGTAGAATGACCTCCAGTTTCTCAGTAATGTAAGGGGAAAGTGTTCCAAAGAGGAAGAAGGGGGAAGTGTGAGCAACATGAGGAAGAAAAAGGAGGTTTGTAGTAGTGTTGGTAGAGAGTGAGAGGAATCAGTTGGGAGAAATTAAAAGACTGCCTTGCTGCAGTGAGAACCCAACAGAAATCTATAAAAACAGTCACCATAATTGTTTTACTTCCTGCAGTCTCCATTCAGCAGCCTATGAGTAGGAAGGAGCAAAGGAGGTGGGTGAGGGGAATAATCCATGGCTAAGAAATCATATTACCATATGTCAAAGTTGTAATTTAACAGCAGAGCATGTGGAAAAAAAAACTTGGAGGAGAGAGTTGCTTACAAGAAAAAAAAGTGATATAAGGGGCAGCCAGGTGGCTCAGTGAGTAAGAGCACCAGCCTCAGAGTCAGGATGACCTGGGATCAAATCCAGGCTCTGATACTTAGCACCACACCCAGAAATAACTGGCCATGTAACCTTGAGCAAGTTACTTAACCCTGATTGCTTTAAAAAAAAAGTGATGTAGCAGTCAAAACTAATGCAAGAACTACAAAATGTATAAAATACCTGGGAATTAACCTATCACACAACCTCACACACAATACTCTTTACAGAAATAAAGGATGATGTAAATGACTAGAAAGAATATTTATTATTCAAAGGCAAGAGAAGATGCTGAGCTCAGAATCAGACAAGCCTGTCAAAATCAGGTTTTGGGTCTGAGACCCTGGAAAATAACTTAGCCAGTGATGCTCCTGCCTTTCTAAAGTCTCTTCCTTGGTCTCCTTGTTGCCATATTCTCCTGCCTCCATCCATCCTCCTACAGCCTCGGTCTGCCCATGGCACTCTTCTACAAGAAGCTTCAACAGCTCTCTCTTGTCATAAAGATGAAATACAAATGTCTCTACTTGTTATTTAAAACCCTTTATAATCTGACTCCAGCTGATCCTTCCAGACTAAGTGTACATTATTCCTGCTTATTCATCATATGTTTCATTGAAACTGGCCTGCTTCCTGTTCCCCATACATAACATGCTGTCTCCTGCCTCCACACCTTTGTACCAGCTGTCCCTCCTTCCTGAAATCTTCTACTAACTCATCTACCCCTCCTGGAATTTCTAGTTGCCTTCAAGGTTTAGCTCCAGGGCTTCCTCAGATACAAGGTCTCCTGCTCATCACTCAGTATCAAATTTCAATTACTTTGCACATGTTTTATATTAATCATTTGTATATATTTTATTTCCCCCACAGACTATTTCATTTTTGTCTTCATAGTCCTAGCACTTTTCACAATATCTGGCACGTATAACAATAAATAGTTTAATAGATAGTTATTGAATTGCATGGGAAAAGTTCATAACTTCATAGATTTAGAATCGGAAAATACATTAGAATTCATCAAGTCTAAACCCTTCATTTTACTCAGATGGAGGTGGAGGAAGAGGAGGAAAAGGAAGAGGAAAGGGAGGAAGAAGAATGAGAAGAAGGAGACAAGAAGGAGAGGAAAGAACAGCAGCATTTATTCAGTGCTTATTATGTGCCAGGCACTGGGATAAGTGCTTTACATATATTATCTCATTTGATCCTGTAATAGGAATGGGAATTTGAAGATCTTCCCTGCCCCTTAATAGACCTAGGGGGGAGTTTGAAGACCTCCCCTGCTTTGAAAGTAAACTCTGACCCCAATAGGCTAAATGTAATCACATGGAGCCTGTGATAGAGGGAATTTGCTGAAGGGAAGCAGAGCCCACAGGAAGCTAGTCAGAGCTAGAGAGACGGTAGGAGAAAGAGGAGCTCAGGCAAGGAGACAGAGAGGTTTGTGAGTAAATATTGATCTCGTATTGGTTTGTGGGAAGGCTGAAGGATGCTGTGGCTCTCAGCATTATTATGGCTTCTGAATATCTTTAGTGATGGAATCGGCTTACTGGTTTGGGGATTCAGTTTTCTGGTGTCTAAATAAATGCTTCAGTTCTATCCTCTGTCTAGAGACTTTGGTATATTTTGTGATCGAATGTCATGTAATACTTATAATCACAGTCTTCGTTGTCATTGTGGGCACTGTAAATATTGCATTTGTGCTACAGATCCCCACAACAACCCTGGGAGATAAGTGCTGTTATCTCCATTTTACAGATGAAGAAACTGAGGCAGACAGGGGCTAAATAACTTGCCTAGGGTCACATAGCCAGTAAGTTTCTGAGGCCAGATTTGAACAAAGTCTTCCTGATGCCAGGGCTGGCACTCTACCCACTGAGCCCACTTGCCCACGGTCATACAGGTGCTAAGCAGAACAGAGAGAATTTCAACTCTGATTCTAGTGTCTCTTCTATGTTACCATGTTGCCTCATTAGCATAAGTTCCCTACACAGAGGAAGGCAGAGACATTCAAATATTTGTATATTCTATTCATGGTTCATGATTGGATCATGCTAACAAAATAAAAACATTGCTATGTAAACTAATTTAAAGATTACGTGTCAAAACAATCAAATTTTATAGAACTAGAAAAAAATGAGACTCATTTGAAAAAACAAAAGTTTTACATTATTAAGGAATAATGGGAGGGAAAGGAATAAATAGGACTCAGCATTGCTAAACCTAAAAATATATCATAAAGTAGTAATCATCAAAATTATTTGGAAAGGAAAGTAAATTAGCAGAGCAGACTAGAAAAGCAAGGCCTAAAAGGAAACAATCAAAGCAGTGCAGTATTTAATAAGCAGAAGTACAGAAAGCAGGGATGCACCCCTTTGATGCTCAGAAACACTGTAGGGAACAGTGTGTTAGAAAATATATAGGGTGTCCCAAAAGTTTCAATCCAGTTTTAAGCTATTAAAGTTATTGAAGCCTAAAATTACATTGAGACTTTTGTGTATCACATTTCTTCCATGAAAAACTTTGTTCATATCCATTAACTAATTATCTAATTGGAAATGGTTTTTAATAATATATTTGTTTCAATTCCTTTTATTGCTCTATTATCTGATTTTTATTGGAGATGTTTGTAATAAGGATTTTTCATAGTTGACAGTTTTTCTTATTGTTCAAATTATACTGATTTTGCAAAAAGAAAAAAAAGGTCATTCAATTTTTATGTAATCAAAATTTTCTGTTTTGTTTTTGTCCTTAATGGGACACCCCATATTTAGATCAGACTCTTTTCATCATATAATCTAATAAGTGGTAAATGGATAAATGAACTAAATGCAAAGGGTCACATTGAGTGGGACAAGTGAAAATATTCTCATAAAGTAAAGGAGTCACCACACTTGGGCTAGGCTTTTAGTCTTGATAGGCCCAAATTTTATTTTTCTATAATGTGTCTGCCAGGTGCCTATCTTTGGTAAACAAGAAAAACAATAAGTGATCCATAAATTGCCTACTTTTTGCAACAGATATTATGTCTGCCAGGTGTTTCTGAAATTGTCTGCTTTTTGGTAAACAAGAAAAAGTGATATATAAGCTTACTTCTTATAAATAATTTTATATTGGGTAAAAGGATTGTAAGGATACACCTTCCCACCAACGGGAATAAAGGTCCGGTTACTGGGGAGGGGATTTGGGGGTTTTGGGGTGGTCCTAGAATAGTTTGTACAGGGGTATAAAACTGCTTGCTTGATTTTGTACTTTGCCTCCCTACACTGGTGTATCTTCTGGTGTATCACTGGTGTATCTGCCCAACTCTCACGAGACTTGTTTAGGAATAAACAGCTTCTGTTTCTACCTGGAGAAACCTCTGAGTTGTATTTCGGTAAGGGTCTTTGGGGTCTTTATCCCACACAGCTTTGGGGGGCTCATCTGGGATTCTCTTTAATTGAGGAGGGGTCTTCCCTCCCAAGAACCAATGTCGAGTGCGCACCTGGGATTTCCCGGGATCTTGGGTTCTGGAGGGGAGCCACCACCCATTATTGAGATAAACCTGAAGAGAGGGACTCGGAAGAAACAGAACCTTTATTAGGGCTATGACACTAGAAAAGGTAAACTAAGGCCGGAGGATGAGAGCAATTACAAAAGTTGTGTACGTGCAACCCAAAGGTAAGCGCTCAGGGGTCTAGAGGAAACTGGCAGCAGGGCGGATTTTAGTGAAATCTGTAGACTAAAAGGTGTGATACCTCAAGGAAAGGATGCCACTGAATAAGCTTCCCAGGTGACTGAAGAGGTAGGGTGACCTTCCTTGGATAATTTGGCTAAACCTGTAATTGACTCAGGGAGTTCAGTAATGACTCCTGGAAAGCCCTCAGAGATGGGAAGTGTACAATTTAAGCCTACACAGTCAGAGCGCAAATGTGAGGTACCTGTAGACAGTCCTTTAGGCAATCTATTGCAAAACTGGAATGAACTACCAATAGGGAGAGACCCTGTTAATTTACAAGAGCCCCCTCCTCATGGTCCTCTACTGAGGGAACTGAGACAGCTCTTAAAGAATCAGCAAAACCTCCTTTTGGAGCCAAAACCATCCACTGTGCCCCCTCCCTTGGCTCCAAGCTTCCACATTACAACCCAGGATATTTCCCCTGCCACACCTACTTGTGCCCCGAGACCAACTATGTTCCCCTTAAGGGAAGTCCCTCCAGCTCAGGGAGTCCTGGGATTTGTAAACGCTCCTTTGAGCACTTCTGAGGTTAGAAATTTTAAAAAGGAAATGAAAATTTTGATGGAGGACCCAAGTGGCATCTCTGAGCAATTAGATCAATTCTTAGGTCCAAGTATTTACAGTTGGAATGAATTGATGTCCATCTTGAATGTTTTGTTCTCCCGTGAAGAAAGGAGCATGATAAAAAAGGCTGCTATTAGGGGCAGCCAGGTGGCTCAGCTAGTAAGAGCACTGGCTCCAGTGTTGGGATGACCTGGATCAAATCTGGGCTCAGATACTTAGCACCACACCCAGAAATAACTGGCCATGTAACCTTGAGCAAGTTACTTAACCCTGATTGCTGTAAAAAAAAAAAAAAAAAAAGGCTGCTATGGTAGAGTGGGAGCGGAGACACCCACCCACAGACCAAAAATACCCCACTCTTGACCCTAGATGGGACCATAATGATGCAACTCATAAAGCTCATATGCAAGACCTTAGAGAGCTTATAGTTACAGGAATTAGGACTGCAGTTTCAAAGCATCAAAATATTAAAAATATTAAAAAGGTTTTTGAGGTGGTCCAGGAGAAGGAAGAATCACCAACAACCTTTTTAGAAAGACTAAAAGAGAACATGGGAAAATACTCAGGCTTAGATATGAATGATCCTGCCACAGAAACTATGTTAAAACTAAAATTTATAACTAATGCATGGCCAGATATCAGTAGAAAAATTCAGAAAAATAGATAAGTGGAACACTAGAACCCTAGAAAGTTTATCAGAGGAGGCTACCAGGGTTTATGTGAGGAGTGAAGAGGAAAAGCAGAGGCAGAAGGATAAGCTTAATACTAGGCTCCAGACAGTCCAGAGTATTGTCCAGACTATGGACCACAAGGAAGGTCCTGAGGAGTGGAAAAGGTCCCAGAGTAGGCAGGAGGTGAGAAACAAAGAGGAAGTACCCCAACAGTGGGAGAGGAAGGAAAAAGAGAGGAGTCCCCTTGTGTGTTGGGAGTGTAGAAAGGAGGATCATATGGCTAGAAACTGCCCACAGCAGCAGATTAATCAGAAGATCTATTCCCTGACAAGAGTCAGAGGACTAGGGGTGTCAGGGGTTCAAAGATATAGCCCACCCAGAGCCCTTGATAAATTTAAGGGTGGGACCTAGTGGGGAAGAAATAGTGTTTTTAATTGATATTGAAACTGCCAGGTCATCCATAACTCATTTACCAAAAGGAACTGAATTATCCCAGGACCTCCTCAATATCTTGGGGGTAAAGGGTGAGAATTTTATTGTTCCCCTCTCCAAGGATGATCAAGGGAAGGATCTAGGTTGAAGTCAATGCAAGTGGCCTCTTAAAGGGAGAAGAGAGGTAATAACCTCTAACTGTTCTATGGTAAAGCAGCGCTGGAATTCCATGCATATCCAACTTAACCCTGGTGTTTGGGTGAATTGCATTTTTTAGTCTTGCCATACTCCCCTCCAGGTAACCACCAAAAGTAAATCTGAATCTCATATTCTAATCACTATATTTAAGTGTCAAGACCTTAGTCAGAATCAGGGAGTCATTACTATTCCCCATCGATATTAGGGATGGGATAATAATTCCCACTTTGGATACTTTAAATAGTTTTGGAGTCAGGATGACAAAACAGATTCCGGAGTCCCTGGGCCCTTTAGAAACAAGATTGAGTGGTGTCAGTAAAGAACAGATTTTCAGCTATGGAAGTGCTGATATAACAAAACTGATACAACATTTTGGGGAGGGCCTATAGGATTTGAAGACCTACGGTATTACCCCATCGTCCATGGCAATGTATCTGCAATCTTCCCACAGAGTAAGGTACCCTGACCGGCTCTAAAAGGACACTATTGTGTGGGTAGCCTCACCGCCTATACACATCTTCCCCCAACTGGATTGGAAGTTGCTATGTTGGACTAGTAAGATCCATATTTTTCTTTCTCCCAGGACAAGAAGGTAAACACTTGGGAATAAAAATACATGATGATTTAGAGAGGGAAAAATGAGCCATTGATGCTTCTATTGCTAGTACATGGGATGCAAATGGGTGGGGAGACATTTTGCCACTTGAAAGAATTGTGAAAGAATATGGGCCTGTAACATGGGCACAAGATGGAAGCTGGGACTACCAGACCCCGGTTTATATGCTGAATCGAATCATTAGACTCCAAGCAGTTGTTGAAATCATTGCTAAACAAACCACTCAAACTACTTTCTTACTATCCAGATATGCAGACCAAAGTCTAGAGGCTATTTTACAACATAGGCTGGTGTCAGATTATCTCCTGGCAGAGGAAGGAGGGGTCTGTGGTAAACCACATGTGGTATCTACTTGCTGCATGAAGATAAATGATGTGGGACAAACTGAGAGATATTAACCAAGAAATTAGAAAACTTGCCCATGTTCCAGTGCAGACTTGGTCCTCTCCACTTAATCTACCGTGGGGGTCCTGGTTTGAAGGAACCTGGTGGAAGCAAGCCTTATGGTTCTTATTAAGAGCAGCAGGTGGAATTCTACTGCTCCCTGTATGCCTCCCTTGTATAATTACCAACACTATACAGAAGACCCTCCCCCAACTGGTTAGATTTGAGGGTCCCACCAATGAGTCTGTCTGCCTAATGATTTTAAAAGGACAAAAAATGGGAACTGGTTGATCAAAAAGTAGAAAGGTTGGGTCCTGATGGAGGGATGGGAGAAATTAATAGGAAAGCTGAAGAAACTTGCCAATCCTGGCATAAGAAATTTTCAAGTATCAAAGAAAGAGGAGGGATTGAGTGGGACAAGGGAAAATATTTTCATAAAGTAAAGGAGACAGTCACCAAAATTGAGCTAGGCCTAAATTTTATTTTTCTTTTTTTTTTCTTTTTTTTTTTTTTAAGCAATCGGGGTTAAGTAACTTGTTCAAGGTTACACGGCCAGTTATTTCTGGGTGTGGTGCTGAGTATCTGAGCCCGGATTTGATCCAGGTCATCCTGACACTGGAGCCAATGCTCTTACTCGCTGAGCCACCTGGCCGCCCCTAAGCAATTGGGGTTAAGTAACTTGCTCAAGGTTACATGGCCAGGTGTTTCTGGGTGGATGCTAAGTGTCTGAGCCCGGGATTCGATCTCCAGGTCTTCTCAACACTGGAGCGGGTGCTCTTACTCGCTGTGCTACCTGGCCTCCCCTAAATTTTATTTTTCTATAATATATCTGCCAGGTGCCTATTTTTGGTAAACAAGAAAAGCAACAAGTGATCTATAAATTGCCTACTTTTTGCAAAAAATAATATGTCTGCCAGGTGTTTCTGTAAATTGTCTGCTTTTTTGGTAAACAAGAAAAAGTAATACATAATCTGTGATAAGCTTACTTCTGATAAATTATTTTGTACTGGGTAAAAGAATTGTAAGGACACACCTTCCCACAAATCGGAATAAAGATCCGGTTACTGGGGAGGGGATTTGGGGGTGGTCCTAGGATTGTTTGTACAAGGATATATAACTGCTTACTTGATTTTGTACTTTGTCTTCCTACATTGGTGTATGTTCTGGGTAGGTGACACCCAACTCTTGTGAGATTTGTTTAGGAATAAACAGCTTCTGTTTCTACCTGGAAACCTCTGAGTTGTATTTGGGTTAAGGGTCTTTGGGGTCTTTATCCCACACAACATCACAAATAAATAAACATAAAATAGAAGGAAGTCCCTCTTACAACTAAAGACAACTTGGGTCAGGAGGGTAATTCATAACCAAACAAGAAATTGAAGAGTATACAAGAGATAAAACAGAAAATTCTCATTACACAAAACTGAATGACTGTTTTTTACAAAATCAATATAATTTGAACAATAAGATAAAACTTTTAACTGTGAAAATCCTTACTGCATTATCTCAGATAAAAATCTGATAGCTGAGCTATAAAGGCAATTGGCACAAATCTATAATTAAGAGCCATTTTCTAACAAATAAATTAGTCAAAGGAAAATGAACAAATAGTTTTCCAAGGAAGAAGTGCAATAAACAACAATGTGAAAAAATATTCTGAGTCATTAATGATAAAGGAAATGCAAATTAAACCAATTGTGATCATAGCACAACCATAAAAGAGGAACAGATTGTTGGAGGGACTAGGGGAAGACAGGTAGTTGGTAGAGCACACTGGAAAACAATTTGTAAGGATGTGAGAAAAGTTACACAGCGATTTTGTACCCTTTGTCTTCCTGATCTCTCTTCTGGGCTTAAGACACAAAGAACAGCTGCAAAAATACAAAAATGTCCACAGTAGCACTCTCTGTGGCAGCAGAAATTTGAAAACAAAGTGGGTATCTAGCAATTAAAAAATGGTAAAATAATCTATGAATACAATGAAAACAGTATTTAAATGACAATATTAAGAAATTACATGAAATAATAAATGCAGAAAATCCAGAGCAACATCAAGAGGTTTATATTAAGTTGATACAGATCAATGAATGCTCTGGCAGACCTAGAATCACACAACTAGGGTAATATAAACAAAAACAACAACAAAGGACACGAGAATTCAGGTTAGAGAGGCGTCAGTCCCCAGAGGCGGACAGCAAATATTGGCAATGTCTTCTCTCACATGAGGGAATCCAAGATGGCAGCATCTAGAGAGCACGTGGGGGACTTTCAGTTCATCAATTCAAATATTTGACCTGAGAATGTCCCACACTTTAAAGTAACAGCACTAGAGAGTCTCTCAATCAGCATGTGTCTTGAAGGGTAACCTTCCCAGCCAAGCTCCCTAGGCATGCTCTGAAGGCATAAAGCCAAAACATTTTTATAGAGTAATTATTTCTCTGCTGAAAAAAAAATTCACGACATTTTACCCAGAGTCATAAAGTTAATCAGACATTCTTACCTGGCTAGCTACAAGGTAGATGAGCTCCCCAAGTGTCGGTAAAAGGCACTGTTTTAATTTGCTGTTCCTGAAGTTTTCCCTAATTAGTTCAGTTAAGAGAGTAACTGCCTGAAAGAGACAAAAAAGTAAACAAAATATATTATCACATTTGCTCTAGCCTTTAATCTATATGTAAAGGATAATTTACTCTACACGATTTGCCTTCTCTTTTCTGAGCTAATTTAAAAACAGCTGGGATAGGCACTATATTCTAGAATGAAATGCAAATACATCTGTGTGGGAAAAATTATCTGGTGAAATAATATACTATTTTCACACAGTATTCTCTTATCACCCAAGCTAAAGCATTCAGCAATGTTGGTGAGATCGCACCTCACCAACAATGCTCCAAGCCCCTCCAGTTTTCCCAAAGTTCAGGAGCCACCATCGCACCACGCACTAAATCACCTGGAACAGAGGTCTGAGGGAACACGCTCTAACAACACCAACACTGCAAGCAGAACTTGGGGTTTGCTTAATCGACTGGCTCTTCTACTTCATCAGTTCTGACTATTCAATACTCTACCTCCCCTATACTAACATAGCCTCCGCCAGGCCTCCCCTTCACCTTCCCAGTCCCCAATCCTAATCAGTTAGGATAAGTCATAGGTACCAACTACACGCCCCTGTCTACTAATCATCAATAAGCATTGCTGAATACCTGCAATGTATCAAGGCATTGTTAGGTGTTGGGAATACAAATACAAATGAACAGAGATTATGTGTGAACGGAGAAGACAAAAGGCACATATACAGGTATAGAAAATAAATAAAGGGAATAAGTATGAAGAAGTGAAACTTGATTAAACATAAGGCCTTTTGGGAGAGAAGGAACTAGCAGCTGTAGGGACCAGGAAAGACTTTGGGTAGCAGATGATATCTGGCCTATGTCTTGGAGATAAAGAGGGCCTCTGGTAGGTAAAGGTGATGAGAGAAGGCACTCCCAGCTTAGGGGACAGCCTGCACAAAAGCATGGAGACAAAAAATGTTTTGTGAAAGGAACAGAGGAAAGGCCAGTTTGACATATTTATTTATGTAATGTTTGCTTGTCCTATGCAATGCTAAATAATACAGGTTTTAACACAATACAAGACTACACAAACTATGCAGAGAGGCTGTGTGACTTAGTTGTTAGAAGGCTGATCACAGAAGCACGGAGGCATGGGTTCAAAACCTGGCCCTGATACCTACTGGCTAAACAACCTTGGACCTGTCCTTTCATTTCTCGATGCCCCCTGGCCTCATTCTAAAACCAGAAGTTGCAGGCAACTGTATATCTGCTTTGGTAGAGGAAATTTCCTCACAGAGAGCTCCCTAAACTGATGAAATCCCAGTTTTAGACAACGAAGGACAAAAGCACAGGAAAGGGAGTAGGCCAAGGAGACTGGAAAAAGAGGTTGAGACCAGGTTGTTAAGGGCATTAAAAGCAAAAGAGAGGACTTGGTATCTTATCCTAGAAGAAACAGGAAGCTCCTGGAATTGGGTCAGTAAAGGAGTCACCTGTTAAGATCTTTGCTTAACCCCTTTGGCACTAGCATGACTATAGGAGAGAGAGACTGGAGGAAGGACGGCCAATCGGGAAACTGTTCTAATAATCCAGGTGAGAGATGCTCAGAGGATGAACCAAGGTTGGAGCTGGCTGAGCAGAGAAAAGGGGCTGGATTTGAGAGACAGAGCAGAGGTGGAAATGGCCAGGGCTGTCCATAAATTGAATATGTGGGGTGAGAGAAAGCATGAAGTCAAAGGTGGCGCCTGGGTTATAAGGCTGGGAGATGGGAAGGTTGATGGTACCTTCTAAAGAAATAAATGAGTTTGTAAGAAGGGAAGTTTTGTGGAGAAGAAAATGAATTCAATTTCAGATACAATGAGTTTGAAATGTGTTTAGGAGATCCAGTTTGAACTGTCCAAAAGACAATGGTGGCCATGAATAAGCTGCAGCATATTACTAACAAACACTTATGCTGAGAAAGTAGTGTGAAGAATAGCATTCTAGAGAGGGCCTTCTTAAAAAGCAGATGGGTCAGACAGGTAAAGAGATCAAGGCATAAACTGATGGACATCCTATATGGTCTGCTGGTACCTATGCAATACCGAGGGGTCAAGTGAAGGCTGCCAGCACACAGGTAAGGCGTGGGAGGGCAAGGACAGCTCTGCATCCTCAGGGCTCAGCCTCTGCCTTACACACAGGAGGCAGCTAATAAAAGCACACTAAAATGAACTGTGGTGAGTTAGGTAGGTACCCTGTGGAATACTTATGGGAAGATCTGGACAGAAGTGACAAACAGCACTACAGGACGGTGAGGCTGCAAACACCTTTCTTAGTGACTTCACTGGGCCATCCAAGAGCAGAAGAATGGCTACAAAAGCCTTTTCCAAGTGGTAAAATTACTCTGGAGAAGTCAAAACCAAGAAACAATTCAACACATGTACATACAGAAATATTCTAAAGGAACCTTTGTCACGTGCAGGCTTTTTCTTTTCTGTCACTCATATTTCTGCTAATGGGGAGTTTGCTGATATTTATTTATGTAACGTTGGCTTCTCCTATGCGATGCTAAGTCATGCCAGTTTGAACACAACAATACAAGACTACACAATTATGCAGAGAGTCTGTATGACTTAGTTGTTAGAAGGCTAATGACCTTCGGTCAGTCCTTTCATCGCTCGATGTCCCGTGACCTCATCCTAAGACCAGAAGTTGCAGGGCAGTTGTAGATCTGCTTTGGTAGGGGAAATTTCCTCACAGAGTTCCCTAAACTGATGAAATCCCCATTTTAGACAATGAAAAAAATACAGAACTAAAAAAGAAAAATAGCCCAAATAGAAATCATGTATTCCTAACATTAATAAAAATTTTTAAATTATTTTATACCAACAGTGAATTCAGCTCTGTATGAAATATGGACATTATCAGAAACCACCCTCAGAGTCAGCATGAAACCCTTCAGTTCTGAACAGAAAGAGAACAAGAGCATCAGGGCAACGTCATTGTTCTAATGACAAGAGACGTGGGGGACATGGGGGACTTGGGGGGGACTCCTCAAAGAATTCACTAATGGACAGATACGTTCTGTGTACTCCAGAGACTGTTGCTCAAACCTCCAATATAATTGAAATTAAAGAAAATGTACAAATTCATACCCAGTGACACAACAAATTTTTCTTGGGAAAAGCTTACTTTTTTCCAAACAAATTATTTAATTCCTCTTCAAGAGCCTGAGTATAGGATACATTTAAATGTCTTAATAATATTTTTTATTAACCTGTATTAGACCTGAAATTGTTCTTTCTACTGCTGTGTATCATCCTCTACTCTGCAAGAAACAGTCTTAGAAAACCTTCTGGGGCAATCACTGTCACACAGAGAGGGTGTGTAAGATGGAGGATTTGGAACCAGGTCCTCCAGACTTCAAGGTTGACTCTCTGTCCTCACTATCAATCTGTCTCTCTCTACAACTAAATGATTTTGGATAGTTATATCTGAATATCTTTAAAGTCTACAAAGGGTTCTCCTCACAACAACTAAGAACAGAAGATGAAAAAGAATGGGCTTGAGGTATGCAATAGGTGATGAGGAAGCCCATGCTCAATGGCCTCTTTCTCCATAAAGTAGATTAGAGGCTCTGCTAACGAGACATGAGAGGAGATGGCGTAAATACAGGAGGAGAGAGGTCTGTAATAGCCACCACTATTGAGTAACTGAGAGAAAATAGGGGAAAATAGTTAAAAACACAAGAATTCCATATGCCTTTTAAAACTTGGAGGTAGTTATAATTTAAGGTACTAATCTTATAGTAGGCCATTCCAAGTTACCCCTTGCCATATTGGTTCCCTATTCCTCTTCATCTTGGCCCAACTAACTCTTCCTGAAAACCTTTTCAAAAATTTTCTTGAAGATCTTTTTGCTGTCTTTTTTAAACATGATCGCTTCCTAATGACTCCACTCTCTCACAGGACTCTCTCTTAGAACAAATAAATACAGTTAAGCAAAATAAATTGATGGTCATGTATGAAAACATATACTACACTCATAATCCACCACCTCAATGCCAGACAAGCTTTCCATCAGTCCTCTGAAGTAATCATGAGTTATTACATTGATAAGAATTTGTCTTTCCATGTTGCTTCCCTTCACATTGTTGGGGTCCTCATGTAAACGGTTCTGATTCTGCTTAATTCCCTTCACATAAGTTCATACAAATCATCCTAAGTTTTTCCTAGTTCTCCAGTCATTATTTCTTGCTGTACAATAATATTATATCATATCCATATTTACCAACTCCACAACCTGGTCAGCTATTTCTTTGTTGATGGGCACCTGATTTCCTTCTAATTCTTTGCTACTACATAAAGTGCTGCTATAAATATCTTTAAATTTTGGGGACCCATCTCTCTCTCTTTAACCTTATAAATATTCCATAGTGGTATTTTTGAGTCAAAGGCCATATATAGTTTAGTGACTTTTTTTTTGGCAAATTCCAAAATTATTTCCCAGAACAACTGGACCAGAGAAGTGGATTTTTTAGGACATATTACAAGGGAAAAGAGAATGTACCAGATTATTAGTAATGTACCAAAGTAATAAAAAGTGATGGAAAAAATGACCTACCCCCTAAATTAAGTCATCTCAAACTAAGCTATTCTCTTTAGTTACCATTCCCTGGACTTAGCTTACACTATTACTGCTCTTCCCCAAAGCCCCCAAAAGCACCACAAGAGAAAAGCATTTTCTGTCCTAGAATATCCTGCAGCTGATTTCTCTCCAGAGGGATTCTGATCAAGTGTGCTGTTCTGCTCCCTCTCAGATGAGACAGAAGCCTCTTGACGACAAGGCACATCTGGGGGGTGCTCTTCCCATATTCCTACTGAATAACTTACTAATTTCCCCTCAGGAAGTGAATGTGAAGTATGTGAGGTCACAGAAGATCAAGATCTGAGACCCAGAACAGAAAGGGATGTCAGAGTCCACTTAACCCAACCCCTCTCCTCATTTCAGCCAGGAGAAAACTGAGGCTGGGAGAGGCAGCTTGCCCAAAATCATCTGGGCAGTGAGTGGCAGTGCAAGGAAGTGAAACCTGGCAAACTGACTTTAAATCTAGCATTCTTTCCACTGCATTTCCTCTTGGCAGCAAATACAAATCAGGAATAGTTAGTAATGGGCACTTAATAAATGTTTATCAATTGACTGATTGCTCCTATCATCTAAAAATCAGAATAATTTATTGTGACAGAGCTGACATCCACATAGTACTTAGCAGGACAGAGCAGAAGAGGCAGCATGGCTGTGTGGAAAATCACTTGCCTTGAAGTCAGACAACATGAGGATCCTGCCTCTGCCTCATACTCTCTAAGGGACCTTGGGCAGGCACTTTACATACCTGAGCCCTGCCAGGCCTTCATGAGGGGTCTGAATAAAATGACCTCCCAGTGCCTTCCTTGTCTACTTCTATGGCCCTGTCATAAAAAACTTTGAAAAAGAGCCATGAGAGAACCCAGAATCCCTTGGGGCTCCCTACCCTGGGGTACAGACACCCCAAGGCACGCAAAGGAGCCTGAAGCCTGGTGTCTGTCCTGCTGATGCAAGCTCAGGACTGCTGTGCTTTCCCACGCACACTGTAGCTGAACCACCCTCCCTGTGCTGTCTCTCCCAGGCAGAGCGTAGGCCCTTTGGGAGCCAGGATGATGTTTCACTTGTACACTCAGCAGCTGACACAGTTTTTGGCACAAAGTAAACATTTAATAAGTGCTTTTATATTCATTCGTTTTATTCATTCATTCATTCTAATCATAAACCATATGTATAAATATCTCAAGTCTCCATTTCCTCATCTATAAACAAAAGAGAAGATAACCAGCACTAAAATCCCACATCTATGATGAGTAGACTTTTTTTTATGACCAAGGCCTTTTGTGACTGCTACTGCCCACCACACTATCCAAGGTGTCGCTACTGTACAAATTCCTGAAAGCACAAATAAGACCGAGTGATGAACCAAGCCACTGTATGGGACTGTATTAATTTACTGAGCATTTTATACAGAAAATCCAGTAAAACACACATTTTGGGAGATTCCTTTCTTCAACAGAAGAAAAACATATTAAAGGTAGCACAATATAACCCTTCCTGCTTTCATCTTAAGTTTAAATTTTTTGTTAAAGTAAACAATAATCATCTCTAAACTCTCCATTTGCCTGGTAAAAATACAACATTTTTTTCCCCTTTTGTAACTTTTGTGACAAGCTTTATGTGAAGGTTTTGCCTCCCCACTCTAAAATAAGGGTAGCCTGTTCAAGGTCATTCTCAGGGAACTTGTACTAATCCACACTAAGCCCTCTGATCAATCAATAATATTTATTAAGTGTCTCATATGTGCCAAGCACTGGTCTAAGCCTAGGAAATAAAAAAAAGAGGCAAAAGATAGTCCCTGCCCTCAGGGAACTTACAATCTAAATTATTTCCCCTCCCAAGTTTATTGAAACACCCCCCAGATGTGCCTTGTCGTCAAGGCTGAGCTGCTCAAATCATGAGTTCAAAGACTTTCCTAGAGCTTGGCCATCTAACCCTAGCCAATTACCTCCTCCCCTCCCCACACCTCAACCTTCAAGGTCACATCAAAAGTAATACTTTAGTGACAAAGTATGTTAGAAGTTACAGGGGGGTTTCCTCTCTATTGAAGCAAGAATAATCTAACTTCATGTCCTACTACTGATAAAAATTAACCGTCTGCCCTCCACATATATGAGAACACACTCCAGCACTCTTACCCATTATCTTGGTACTTGCCCAGTTATATCCTTCAAAAAACCCATTTGGATGGTAAAATAAGCACTGGCTTCTGCTTTTGCTTTTTAGTGAGGAAAAAAAGAGGTACTGCCACATACCTTTACATCTAGAGGGCATTTACTGTTAGATATCAGTGGCTAGCTTACCCTTGGCTGGCCGCGCAGAGCCCGCACGATGCCCGGAGTCACGGTGAAGGACGTGAACCAGCAGGAGTTCGTGCGGGCCCTGGCCGCCTTCCTGAAAAAGTCAGGGAAGCTGAAAGTCCCCGAATGGGTGGACACGGTCAAGCTGGCCAAGCATAAGGAGCTGGCGCCCTACTATGAGAACTGGTTCTACACGCGAACGGCCTCCACTGCCCGGCACCTGTACCTCCCTGGCGGCGCCGGCGTGGGCTCCATGACCAAGATCTACGGGGGGCGCCAGCGCAACGGCGTCATGCCCAGCCACTTCAGCCGGGGCTCCAAGGGCGTGGCCCGGAGGGTCCTGCAGGCTCTGGAGGGGCTCAAGATGGTGGAGAAGGACCAGGATGGGGGCCGGAAACTGACACCTCAGGGACAGAGAGACCTGGACAGAATTGCCGGACAGGTGGCTGCTGCCAACAAGAAACATTAGGACAAACCACACCAGATTCATTAATAAATTGCCTTGTTCTTAAAAAAAAAAAAGATATCAGTGGCTAGAAAGGAAAGATTCATTACCACTACAGTCTGAGATTAACCCCCATTTCTAGGGGGTTAATAAATGAAAAAACACATTAAATGTTTACTCAGTGTCAAAAGGGGGTATTCCCCTTTATATGAGGCTACGTGAAGCTTTGGTAAAGAAATTTCTAAAAAACGAATTATTAACTAGTTTCATGGTATTTTAGATTGTATTAAACAGCCTAACTCAGAAAAAGAAGTGGTAATCAAAGAGAAACCGCAGAAGAAATGAAGTCATGTTCATCCTTCATTAATTACCAATTTCTTTTGATTAGAGGAGAAAAGAGTCACGGGACTAAGCAGAGCCATGTTCCATTTTGACGAAGTAAGATAACTTAGAGAGTTATAATCAGGAAAGTTTTTGTGCACCCCGTGGTGGAGCCACTGACTTGGCTCAAACAGCAGACAGGTCCTAATTAGAGAATAAAGTTTAAGAATCACCAACAGAGATAAACTCTGACCTGCTGTCTCTATCAGACAGGAATGTAGAAAATTTGTAATGAGCTAAAAGTTTTAATAATCTTCAAGGGAACTATTAATTAAACCTGAAGAACACTAGTATCTAATCTTATAGTTTGTAAAATTAGAGGAATTGAAAACAGCTAGTTTTAAAAGGGTCTGTTGCACATAGAACTTAACCAAGATTTAATTATGTAAGTGGATCTTAATAATAGAGTTTACAAACAAGCTCATTTAAAACTGGTTGGATGGAAAACCCATGCATCTGGGGATCAACACTGCAGGTGACTGCTCCCCAAAAGAGGCAAAACTGCTGTTTAGGCACAGCCAGCTCAGACTTACAATCCCCAGGTCTTAGAAAACGTGTGAAGGGATGCATTAAAGGTATCAAAAGCACAGTAAAATGGCAGAAGGCCAATGAAGCTGCTTGCAAAAAAAATTATGACAGTCAGACATTAGGTAATGAAGTAATACATAATAATTTGGGGCAATATTATTAAAAACTACCTCAGTGAAAACGTCTGGTTTCTTCTACTAAAGATGTTAAAAACAGATAAAGCACGTGCTCAGAGACATATGTGAGATATTACACAATACACAGCAGATGTCAAAGGCCCCATCATGGAGCCATTTTAGTATAGGTATACAGTATATCATTCTTAATTAAGGTGCTTCAATTTTTACTTTTTGAAATAGAGGGTAATAAAAACTTTTTTCATAAAATTTAATTCAAGTCTTCCTTTCACATAAACCAAGGGCATTGCAAAGATAGAAATTATCAATACCATTTTATCAAAGTCATTCATTGCTGAAATCCCATTAGACAGAAGAAATGACCTGCTATTTTCTAAGAGGAAGATGTGCAGCAATTACAAAGAGTAATGAACCTAGAGGAATTTTCAACACAGAGTCACCTGAAGGCCTCAAATTCACACTCCTAAACTTCTATTCAGAAAGTTAATATTGGAAAAATTCTTATATTTTCTCCGCATAATATACTATAGACCCTTGTGACATCATAGTCATTATTTTCAAAAGGATAATGAACAAAATAAAATAAGACATAAGAGTTCACTTCCCACTTGATGACTAGGCTTAAAATGGATTGCCTTTTTCCAGTCTGCCTCCCTTCACAAATATCTCTTTGCTGTCCCACTCCCTCCAACCAAATTAATTAAATCAGCATCAAAGTTTTGCTTAAAATCATTTGAACTTCAAATATCTAAGGGATGGGGAGACCATATGATCCTTTATTTATAAAAGTAGTTCACGGAACAGCAAAACCTGCTCATAACTTCTCTACTCTCATATTCCTGAATTCTCTTGAAGGGCATGCAAGAGCAACGGGAATTAAGTAAATAAATGCCTCAATGATGACAGTCCTCTGAACTATTCACAAAGAGTAGAAGAATTGGTATCTTAGTGCTTGCTTCGATACAATATCATAGACAAAGTACTTGAGATGCTGAGAATTTAAGACCATTACATAATTATTATAAAATATGCTAATATGCAAGTACACCAGATTTTTCTTTTACTACATATCTTGGGGTGAATGGGGGGGGAATACTGAAATAACAAATTTTTATGGGTCTTAAAGTCACATCTTCACAGTTGTGTAAAATTGGCTCTAACTCTTGCTCAAACATTCTAACATGTCGTTTCTTTTGCTTTTAATAAATCTAGTCCATTGAATCCATAGTTCAGAAGGACAGTTTTTGTCCTTATGTCTTTTGACTCCTTTCTCAGGTTTCAGAAAACAATTTAGAGACTGCCATCCTATTAGCATTACATGTTTCGTAAGATCCACACCAAGGCTCTGAGACCTCACAGAGAAATACACACCATAAAATAGTCAAGCACTCTGTGTCCTTTCAGATTTGCTCAATTAACAAACACATTAAAATGTAGAATCTTACAATTTAAAAAGACCTTTAAGAATATCCACTCATGAATTTATGACCAAAGAAGAGATAGAAAACCTTATGAAATGCAAAATGGATAATTTTGATTACATTAAATTGAAAAGGTTTTGCACAAACAAAGCCAATGCAACCAACTTTAGGAGGGAAGCAGAAAACTGGAAAATAATTTTTATAGCTAGTGACTCTGATAAAGGCCCCATTTCTAAAATATATAGAAAAACTGAGTCAAATTTACAAGAATACAAGTCATTCCCCAATTGATAAATGGTCAAAGGATATGAACAGGCAGTTTTCAGAGGAAGAAATTAAAGCTATCTATTGTCATATGAAAATATGTTCTAAATCACTATTGATTAGACAGATGCAAATCAAAACAACTCTGAGGTACCACATCATACCTATCAGATTGGCTGACATGACAAAACAAGAAAATGATAAATGTTGGAGAAGATGTGGGAAAGTTGGAACACTAATTCATTGTTGGTGGAGCTGTGAGCTGATCCAACCATTCTGGAAAGCAATTTGGAACTATACACAAAGGGCTATAAAAATACACATACCCTCTGACCTAGCAATACCTCTTCTACTGCTGTATCCCAAAGAGAACATACAAATTGGAAAAGGACCCACATGTACAAAAATATTTATAGTAGCTCTTTTGTGGTGGCCAAGAAATGAAAATTGAGGGGATGCCCTTCAGTTGGGGAATGGCTGAACAAGTTGTGTTATATCAATGTAACGGAGTACTATTGTGCTATAAGAAATGAGGAACAGGGGGCAGATAGGTGGTGCAGTGAATAGAGCACTGGCCCTGGAGTCAGGAGGAACTGAGTTAAAATCCAGCATCAGACGCTTAACACACACAAACTAGTTGTGTGACCTTGGGCAACTCAACCCCAATTGCTCCCCCCCTGTAATGGGAATGTAAATTTTTAAGATCTTCCCTGCCCCTAGGCTAAAGTGCACCTGGAGCCTGGGGTGGGAGGCTTGTTTTTCAGTAGATACTTCTTGATTGGTCAGTGAGTCAATAAGTTACATTCTCTGAGCCAGGAAAAGGTATATAAGGCCTGATGTGTAGCTTTGTTTTGGGGCTCACTTTGAGAAGTGTTCTGTGATTTGATCTGGATTCTGGGAAGCCGTTGTCCAGAGCCCCCCCCGGCTTTGAAAAACCCAGATGTTGATTTGGTATGGATGTAATGGTTGGATGGTTTGGAAAGCTGTCTACTTGATCTGTTTCTGTCTTGATAATTCTGCCTGTATACTTTGAAGTTCAGGGTGCTGACCTTTTTCCCCTGAACGAGGTAAACGATATATGTTTGACTGATTAAAGCAAGCTTGTTAACCCATTTTGAGTTGCTTTCCTTTAACAAAGTAGATCTAAGAACCTGTGTTGGCAGCAAACCCTGAGGATGCTTGGGGTGCTTGCCGCTACACCCCCCCCAAAAAAAGCAAAAAAAAAAAAAAAAGAAATGATGAACAGGCAGACTTTAGAAAAACCTAGAAAGACTTATATAAACTGATGCTGAGTGAAATGAGCAGAAACAGGAGAACATTGCACACAGTAACAGCCACAGTGTGCAAGGACTGATTTTGAGAGACTTAGTCCTTCTCAGCAATGCAAGGATATAAAACAATTCCAAAGGACTCATGATAGAAAATGCCATCTATACCCAGAGAAAGAACTATGGAGTTGGAATGCAGAGCAAAATAGACTATTTTCCTTTTTGTTTTGTTTTGTTTCTTTCTCATGGTTTCTCCCATTTATTATAATTCTTCTATGCAACATGACTAATGTGAAAATGTGCTTAATAGGAATGCATGTGTAGAGCCCATATCAGATTGCATGCTATCTTCCGGAGGGAGGGGGGATGGAGAAGTAAATTTAAAACTTATGGAAGTGAATGTTGAAAACTAAAAATTAATTAATTTTTAAAAGGAATGTCCACTAATTTTATAGATTAGGAACCTAAGACCTACAAAGGTCAACTGATTCATCCAGGGTCACCATAATAAGTGGCAGAAATGGACATAGAATTTAGTGGACACTAAATGAGGATGGAGAGCGGCCTTTGTACATGGCTCAAATCCTAATGCAGGATTTGGGAATTCTCAGCCAGTCCATGTAACTTCTGCCATTCATACATAGGCAGTCAATTACCTACTTACCAACAAGTCTTTATTAAAGCACCTCTTATACAAAGACAAATCAAGCAGTTGCTGGCTGCCCTCAAGGAGTTTGCATTCTAACAGCACAATGGAAGGCAACTTTTGAACTGAACTTTGAAGGGAGGGAAAATATTGATTGTGCATATTTATGTATATTGTTTAACTGGATGGGTGATATAGCCATAGCAATGGCTTCCTTTTTTTCTCTGTGTCCCCAGCACCAAGTTCTATGCCAGGGATAGGAGAGAGGCTTAATAAATGCTCACTGGATTGAAAAGCCATCAGAGAACCAATAGATAGCCTGAAGACAGCCAGCTGTTTTTATAAAATTGCTTTTAAATAACTGTCACTTTATTGAGCTAATAGACATAGAGAAATGCAAACAAAATAAATGTAAAATAATTGGGAGGGAGCATTAATGATGGAAGAACCTGGAAAGGTCTCACTTGACCAGACCGTCAAAGGGGAGGTAAGAGTTACAAGAAGATGTGGAGAAGGGGAGGGAGAGTGTGGTCTGTGCAAAGACTGAGGAGGGAGAGGGAATATCATGTTCACGGAAGGGCAAGTTAGCCATTTGGGGTGGAGCCTCAGGGGCATGTTGAAGAGTAATGTCTCAATGAGCATGGGAAGATGGGCTGGAGCCAGACTGTAAGGGTGCAAATGGAAGAGGAGTCGGTATTCTATGCTGATGTAGACAGGACTCACTGAAGTTTCTTGCACAGCCTAGCAATGTGGTCAGGCCAAAGCTTTGAGAGGATCAGCTGGGAAGCTTGCTGGAGGGTGGGTTGGAGAGGGGCGAGGCTAGACTTCCTGCACTCATTGCCTGGCTGTCCCAGGAGGGAAGAGGCCTAAAGTCTGTGTCTCCCTCAGGGTCTTGAGAGTGTTCTACACAGAGAAGATGCTTGATCTACTTGATTTTCACTGAATAAATAAGTGACTGGATAGGGCAGAGGAATGTATGTTTGTGATAGTAATGGCATTTAAAGATTTCCCTGTATTGGCTTGGTTTTCAAATTGATTGTGTTAAAACCCAGAGCTTGTTAATCCCACCTGTGGGATGGACTTGTTGATGTGAAAAGAAAGTCCTGAACTGGGAGGAGCTGGTGATGTAGATTTGGAGAGACACAGGAGAGAGGCAGAAGAACTTTTAGGAAGCAGCACTTGTGGAGGCAGAGAGAGACTAAGAGGATTGCTGAGGGCCACTTTGAATTGCCCTGGACTTTTGAGACCTGCCCCCGGAGCTGCCAAGGACTGAAGAGACATGGCTGTTTTACTGGTACTTTGTCTGTCTGTTTTGATGTTGTTCTGCCAGATTTGTCCACTGGTGAAAGACAGTCCTGTTGTTGAAGAAGTCCTGGAACCTGACTGTTGGTTAAGAGCTACTGAGACTGTCCTGCAGACAGAGAGTGAATACTGTCCACTGGTGAAGGACAGTGCTGTTGTTGCAGGGGTCTGGGAACCTTTCTGTTGGTTCAGAGCTACTGAGACTGTCCTGCAGACAGAGAGTGAATACTGTCCACTGGTGAAGGACAGTGCTGTTGTTGCAGGAGTCTGGGAACCTTTCTGTTGGTTCAGAAGCCCTGAAGAAGGATTTTCTTGTTGTATGTTTACAGAAATCCTGGGAGAGGGTTTTGCTAATGTTTTCAGGGATCCTAGGACTGTTCTGCAGACAGAGGATGAATTAATGAAGAGACTGGCAATGTATCTTGTGGCCTTGCTAAGCTTTTTCTCCCCAGGAACAAAGATTGCTGAGAACTTACCTGGTGTCAAGATGAAGAAAAGACCTCCATTTGGGTATTAAGTGCTGTGCTTAAACTTGTTGTAACTCTGGGGTAGATTCAATTATGATCCAGGGGTGGGGAACTTTTGACCTTTTTGTGTTCTGTGATTGAACAAATGAATGTATTTTACTTATGATTGGAAACTAATCTCCATTTGAGAAGAGGGGCTTTGTGATGGACTAAATGAAGGTACAGCCTAGGGGTGGAGTAGTATGTAGAACAGGGACTTTGTAATTGATTGAATGAATGGAAGGTCCTGGGGTGGGGTAGTACTTGGAGATTATTTAATCACACTTAGTAAATGCTGTATTTTGAATGATGTCATATTTTGATCTTCTCTGTTCTTACTTTGTCACTGAATAAAATGGAGAGCACCTATGCTGGTATTCTGAACCTTGGGAAGTTGCCTTTCCTTGGCATTACATTACAATGTTGGGGAAAAGTGAAGATCAGTGTTTTGTCACAGACCTCAGGTCCCCTCCATCCTCTCCACCTTAATGTAACTATCATGAGAGAAGCCCTTTGGAGACTCATCAAGAAGAATAACAGAAAAATGCAAAACTGAGCTGAAACAGAAAAATCTATTACAAAGCAAGTTAGGGGTTGGGAATTCAAAAGGGTCATCACTGTCCTCTTCCTCCTCAAGACAGAAGTAAACTTAGTAAATTTGTAAATTAGTAAGTTTGTACAGGACAATAATCAAGATTGGGCCTGGGAAAAGATCTGAGCCTAGCTCTATTTATATATCTAGCAGTGAATAACAGTGACCATTTTCATTATGATATTTCTTAAAAGTCTAGCCTCCTAGTTTGTGGTCCTTACTGCTTATTTCCCTATAGCTACTAACAAGACATTAAAAAAAAAATCATGAGGTGTAGAAAACTTCAAAAAGACTAATGTGCTTATTTCTGGGACAAAAGGGTTGGGAAGGGTGTTTTTATTCTACAGTGGGCCAGAGGAGAAGTATCTGGGCTGAAGCAAAATAGTGGGTGTAAATGGAAAGAAGATGGAGTAAATCTACAAAAGAATTGGAAGAAAAGAATGAAAATGACCCAAGAACCAGCCCAAAGACAGAGGAGTATCATTAGAATAAATATTATTATTCCTGTTTTACATGTGAGGAAATCACAGTTGAAGACAGAAATTTTTAGTAAACTTTAGTGTTATTTATTGGTGTAAGTATGGGAATTCATTCCTACCCTAAGTAATCATAGAAGGCTCAGACATCTGGAAAGAATCCATCAAAAGTAAATTAGGTATGATGAAGTCCGTAATCAATTTGTAAGGATTATAGGGACTCTGGGTCACTGGATGAAAGAAGGTGACACCACACAGGAAATATCCTATGACTGGTTGAAGAAAATCAATCAAATTCCATGGGGTTAGGGGGTAAAACAGCAAGCCAATCTGTCAGTTTGATCCATCCAGCAACTGAACAATCTACTGATGTTACAGGGACTTACAGGAGGGGAGAAAAGTGTCTGTCTGTCTCTGTCTTTCTCTCCTTGTCTCTCTCTCTCCTCATCACTCTACAATCACATTAATTTGAGTGTACCTGAAGTCCTGTCAGAAGATTGAATAGGGACTAGAGTGGTAACAGAGTTCAGCAGAGCAGGAAGCAGAAGTCACAAGCGTTGAAAGGGGACAAAACAGCAATCTTGAGATGGATATGCCATGGTACCAATCCTCAGAGACTCGCCAAGAGACACACCTAAGGGAATGCCATGAGCCCTCCACAAAGGAGGGAAAGGATTCCCAATAACCAGGATTGTAAATTGGCCTTTTAGCCATATGTGTTCTCTACATGTGTATCTCATTCCTTTTGTACTTTCGAGTTTGAGCCCACTCTTCCCAGGGCAAACAACATGGGTCGCGATGGCCAAGGAAGTTATCCCTAAATGTCCCTCCCACTGGTGATAACTAATCCACAAAAGGCAGACAGAAGCTGTCCCTGGGGCCTTATTTCAAGATTTTCCATCATGACAGAATCTACCAGAAGTCTGACAGAAAAACACAGCGTCATCTCACAACATTATGAGACATCACAGAAGCACTTTAGTGACAATGTACTTTTTACATTAAAAAAATACTTAAGATACTGAGAAATATATGAGATGATTTTGTCCCATGGTCCCCAATTACTGATGTCAAGATCAACATAAAACCAGTTAGAATATTCTTACCAAAAATATTGGCCACTGTCCTGAGGGATGCCCAATGAAGAGTCTACATCAAAGAGAGCTTTCCTCTAGACTAGACGTCCCTTCCGTTTATGGATGGCACGTTCTGGTAGCAGCAAGTCGTAGGGTACTTCAGAACCTCCCAGAGGAGATCTATAATCACTCATAAGAATCTGACCCAAACAGCCAAACAAGAAAAACACAAGTGGGAAGAGAAGACATAGTTTGAGGAATAGACCAGAGAGCTGGTTGACGAGAACATCTATCTTGGGCAGATACTGCCTACAGACAATGAACTGATCCCAGAACTGAATAGGAGTAAGAGAGAAGGCTGGAATACATGTAAAAAATGCATAAGCCTTTTATTAACCCAAAGCTTCTCCTTGAAACCTATCATTCTGACATCCAATACTCTCCCAGGAACGTTATGTGGCTGTATATCATGGAGTAACTACAGTAGGCATGTAGATGGTGATTTAACATTTATGGAGCACTTTGCACAGATTATCTCATCTGAGCCTTACAACAAGCCTGTGAGGGAGGGCACTACAGAAATGATTATTCCAGTTTTACAGATGAGGAAACCATAGTTCTGAGTGGATTCCAATGAAACATATCTCTGAGTGGTTTCCAATGAAACATTATCTGGTAAATGCCAGAAACAGGATTGGAACCATAACTCTCTGTAAAGAATCAGCCTTGAGGCTCACCCAAAAGGCAATGGAGATGAATGAGGGGTGTAAAGAGGTGGCAGTATATTAGCAACATGGAATCAGGCATAAAAGATAGTGGAAAGAGGGATGACTGGAAAAGGTCAGCTGGTGATGAAGCAAAAACCAAGTCTAACAGTGGGGTGGACCTCAACAGCGACAAGAGCAGTAATAAGGTGGCATGTACGGGTTGTAATCTATACCCCACTGCGGGTGGTACTCACACTGCTAAGAAAAAACAGACTGAGTCAAGCATCTGAATACTGTTAAAATAACCCAATCTTGGAAAGCATCATAAAAGTTTCTGCAATTTCTGCATTTCTAAAGTCACCATCATCTTCTGTTCATAAGAAACCTGAGGAAGTTAGCAGCAGATTTATGACATTTCTCATTTCTTAATCCACTAACATTAGCTGTCAATATTACTAGGAATTAAACCACATTTTTAATGTTGCAGACCCTTAATAGAGATAAAAAAAAATTGTCTGTGCCTCCAGCATAACAGAAATTGCTTTATAGCTCAGTCTTGTAAATAGCCACATATCATGTCATGGGTATTGGTGATGCCAAAACAACTTGTACATTTCTTTGAATAAAGTATTCTCACTTGGTTGCAAAAGTAAACAGCACATATTTTCAGCACTAAACAGATCAGTCTTTCTCAAATAATGACATCTGTATAGATTGTGCATTTGCTACTTTTTAATAAGCACATAAAATACGTGAAAATATTAAAAAAAGGAAAGCTAGAAAAAGGAATGGGCCAATATAACACATAAATAACATATACTAAGGGGGGGAAAGCCTTTCACTGTCCAAGATAAAATAGCATTTGAAAATGCCAACACTAAACAGAAGAAAAGGAAAAAACCCAAAGTTTTAAAGACTTTAAATCTTATTATTATGATGTCTATCTGCTGTTCTCTGAGATATTTCCATGAAAAAGCAAAAATCTCTTCTCGTATTGAGACAATTTGAATGTAAAAAAAATATTCAAGAATGGAGTTTTCAAAAAATCTAATTAAGGAAAATAAAGTATTTTTAATGTTCCTGAAATATTATTTGTAGAGCAAGATGTAGACCCACAGCTTTGATAAGTAAGAGGGAACCATGCTTGTATATCCACAAAGAGAAGCTGTCTGTGACATTTTTACTCTTGAAATGTATTGGTTCATAAAGTAATGTGATTAATTATTTAAGACAGTACTGGAACTCCCCAAACGGAATGGGATCTGCTTCTTTCAAATCAAAACTAATTTCCTATGAGCTTCCACAGGATAAAATCATGTTTTTTCTAGCTACTTCTAGACTCATAATTTTCTACTTTAAAAGGTCAAATGTGATTCAATCTCAGATGTGCCAGACTAAGCCTTATTAGAGTCTAAAGAGATGAAAATATTGAATCAGTTCTATGATCTATTTTAGAAAAGTCATGAAGACCTGAAATTATAGACATGCCTACAGTTATGAAAGGCCATAGTTCTGATATTTGCACAGACTTAATTTACTTTCCCTACATTGGGACTGAATCTTTTTAAAATGTAGGTATGAATGAATATAAAGTTAGAGTTATAAACACGGAATGAAATTCCAGAGCTGGGAAATTTCTGAGATTTTTGCCTAGAGCTACGGTCTCTGGGGAATTTCCAACCTTTATTGCTCTCCAGGTTCTACTCCAGACTTTTCAGACTCTCTCCCCTTTCTAGCTTCCTTTTAGGTGACCTCTAAGCCAATTATAATGAAAGCCCTTTGAGGGCAGGGCCTGTCTTTATTTGGGCTTGTATTAGGCTCCCCAGCCCATAGAGAAAGTGTCTGACTCACTGTAAATGCTAAATTCATGCTTTTTGAGTTGAGGACTTCGAACTTCGTTCCTACTAAGAATAGAAGCAATGATCACACACAATCCTCATTAAGCTCATAACCTCTTTTCTGGAGACCAACTTTTATTAGAAGTCCTCACTGAGCTCCACATTACCCAACTGAGCCTAAAATTTTAAAGTTAGAAATTGATTCCTAAGGTTTTTACTTCCTGTAATCTAATGCCATAAATATTTATTAAAGAACAGAGGATACAACAATGTTTAAAGGACCATCAAGAAGCCTGCATTAAACCAGGAGAACATGACATGTACACAGCTAAATCTAACCCCAGGTTGGGAGGGATGAGGACAAAGGAAAGACCCATAAAAAGTACCCTGAGGAAAGCTGAGAGCACACTTTCAGCCTTCATGGAAGGAAGGCTTCATTCATATGTTAATAGCTGAGTCTAGCCTTAAAGAATAGGGATTTTAACAAGTAGCAATGAGGAAAGGGGGATGCCTTGGTGAATGCACAGAGGCAGAAGACAGTGAGTTCTAGGAACATCAGTTTGGCTGGAAGAAAGAACTGCAAAAAAAGAATACCAAAAAATAGGAAGAAAAGCCAGGCAAGAGCTATTGAAGGAACATCTTAAGTGCCAATTTAAAGAATTTGGGTTTTGCCCTAGAGGCAATAAGATTTCTTTCCTCCCCCCAACTTTATTTGACTATATTTTTACTTTATTTGTATGTTTCTCACTGTTTCAGAGTGAAGGTGAGAAGCTGTCCACTTGATCTTTCTAAAGCATAGGTCTATATCACCTCACTGTTCAAAGTGAGAACGTGAAAAGACCTTAGCTTACAAGGGCCAGGGTCTCCCATTGCGTCCTGGGCCATCTCCAGTCGTCCTGATGAATATCTAGCCACTGGACCTAGAAGGCTCTGGAGGAGAAAGTGAGGCCAGTGACCTTGCACAGCCCTTCCTCAGTCAAACCAAAGTCAACTCCAAGTCATGTCATCATTCCCTGATGTCACGGTTGTCTTCAAGATGGAAGGACAAACACAACTACACTCCAAAGTACTGAATACTCTTCAATGTACTGAATACACTCCAGTGTACTGGATACACCCCAGTGTACTGGATACACCCCAGTGGATACATTCCAATGTACTGAATATATTCCAGTGTACTGAATATACTCCCAACTGCCTCCAGAATCAAATATGAAATCCTCCGTTTGGTTTTTAAAACTGGAAGAGGAGAGAGCCTGAGGGGGAAGACAATGAGTTCATTTTTGAACACGCTATATCCTCTGCACCCAGCCCAAGGGCTTGTACATAGCAAAGGCTTAAAAAGTGTTTATCGAATTGAATTCTTCAAGCTTGTGGCATCTTCTTGCCTGATGCCTCTAGATACCAATAAACTGGAAGTCACTGGTGCTCTGTAGCCAGTAACAGCTGAAGGATAGCAGATGGAAGTCCTTTAGTGGGAGGTCATTAGAAGTTTTAGAGAAAACTTTATGGTAGAAATATAGTTATCTCCTCATCTTCTCCCCCTATCCCCTTAGCACAATGAACTGAGCATAGACCCAGCTGCTGCCATCACTACCTTTGAGGGGCAAGAAGCCAAAACCCTTCATTATCTCAGATAATCAAAACTGCAGAAAAAAGGGGATCTCTCTCTTGCAGCACAAAACAAGTTATCAAGAGAGCATCTCTCATCCCCATGAATAATCCTGGAGGTGACAGACAGTGGGCCAGTGACCGCATGCAGGCCAGTGATACTGCAATTAAAGAACACATGAAATTGAGTCTCACATAAATGTAATACAAAGGGGAAAAGATTTTTTTAAATGGGGGGAGGGGAAACACTTTAGAAATGAGGAATGAAAGGACCAAAGACTTATGGACTACTCAGAACCCTCATGCTTCACAAAGATTTTCTTCAAGAAGATAGTCAGAGTTCACTGGACATGGCAAGCATCAAAAAAATGAAATGGACTCTAACATAAGACAGAGGAAAAAATTGGTTACCAAAAGGGAAGTCATTCCCTAGTCAGTTATGTGAAGGCAGACCATCTGTCTTTGTAGTTTGATCAAAGGTCAAAATCAACATCAAACAAAGTGGTTAAAAGATGAGAAAAGAATCATATAATTATATCTCCAACACAACATAAACAAGCCATAGATATTGAAAAATGGGAAATGGAAAATACACTGACATTGAGTATAACTCTTTCCTAGAAGAAATATAAAACAATGAGCACAATACATTGACAGTGATTATAACCCTTTCCTAGAGAAGTAATGTAAAACAGTGATCACAAGAAAACTAAAATAGCCCAGAAATCAACTTTGCCAACAAACACTTGCTGTTCCCTGCCAAGCGAGGAGATCAGTCAAGGATGACATCAGTGTAGAACTCAGTATATAAACTCATTGCACAATTTTGGGAAAGATGACAGTGGGAGACGAGGAACAATACTGTCTTGTAAAATAGGGACAAGTGGTAGAGGAGAAAACGAATTTGCAGAAGCTTAATATGAGACCCAGGGAAGCAGATGAGCATTTATAGCTGAACCTAAAGTAACAACAAAGAAATGAAAATGAACCATCAGGGCTTCTACCCCAATCTACTTTCATCATGGATGTTGGGAGAACCGCCATATTTATACTCTAACATCTCAGTCCCTGAAGTGAGGAAACAAAAGTAGGGCTAAAGAGGATAAAAACAGAAGGAACATCTGGACTAGCCCAAGTATACATAAAAGAAATCGGTGCTGAAAGCAACACAATTTTGGAAGCCTTAGAGCTCAGTTTTCAAGATATCTGAGAGAAAGAAAGATCACAGATGATTAGAAAAAGCCATAGATTATGGTATTACCCCCAAAAAAGGCAAGTGAATGCACATTAGTCACTACCAGTCCATATGCCTACTTTCTCATCTCTATAAAATCTCTAGACAAATTCCTCTGCAATGGTATCAAAGGTAAACTTGATATAAAAAAAAACTATCAGAAGAAAACAGGCAGGGTTTGACAAATGATTTTCTACTGCAGAACACATTTTCAGTTAAACAACTGACTGAAAGGTATAGGAAAAGCAGGGCCCCCCACACTTCTCGCCTGGATTACTGCAGTAGCTTCATGATTGGTCTTCCTTCCTCAGGTCTCTTCTTTGCTCCATTCTGCACACAGCGGCCAAAGTAATTTTCATAAGCACAGACCTGACCATGTGATTTCCCTACTCGACCAAGTCCAACAGCTCCCTATGGTCTCCAGGACAAAATAGAAGCCCCACTTTTTTATATTTAAAGCTCTCCATGACCTGGCCCCAACTGCTCTTCCAAAGCTTCCTGGAATTTACTCTCCCTCCATGACTCTGAGGAGCAGCCATGATGGCCTTCTCTCTGCTTCTGACCCTGTCTCTGCTACACCTCTCAGCTGCCTCAGAAAGAGAATTCCCCCAACCCCAAGGATTAGGGGAGAGCTTAACAATCCTGTTTATAGGTTTTACTGTAAGGGTGAGAGACCTTCTTTCCCATTTCTCTGCAATTCCATTTCTGATTCTACCCATCATATTTCCTAAGTCCCCAAACTGTAGCAACACCCCTTCCAGATTACGAGTAAAATGTAGTTTAAATGAAAATTGGTGGCTACTTGGGAAGTAGCCTTTATCAAAGAGGTGCACAGCCAGTTTCCCTCCTTCCTCGGATGGTTCCTATTCATGACAGTGGTAAAAATAAATGATGCCTGACCACTTAGCTCCTACCAATCATCCTTTTGCAATTTGGTTTCAGCACTCATCACTCAGCTGAAATTGCTCTGAAAATAGAAGGGAGTTTGGGGAGAAAGACACAATGAATTCTCTTTTGGGTGTGTTGCATTTGGGATGCCTGTGGGATATACAGTGTGAAATGTTCAAAAGGTGAGATAGGATTGGAGCTCAGAAGGAAGATTAAAGCTCGACATACAGATCTGGGAGTCTTGGGGATGGAGATAGTCATTAAGCCCATGGCAACTGATGAAGTCAGCAAGGGAGAGAAGATCAGGGGCACAGAACAGAGCTTTGGGGAATGCCAACATTGAGGGGGCCAGTGATACAATAAAAGAGACTGAGAAGAGTGGACAGAGAAAGAACAGTCACAAAAATCCAGAGGAAAGGCTGACACCTGAGAAGGGACAATCAGATTTGGTCAGTAAGAGATGGCCAGTAACTTTGAAGACAGTAAAACACTTGCTTGTATTATGTCATTTGGTCATCACAAAAACCCTGTAAGGTAAATGTTATGATTATCCCCACATAACAGATGAGAAAGCTGAGAAAGAGAGAGAAAGAACGAGTGACACTCTGAAAGCCAGGGAGTGTCTGAGACAGAATTCAAACTTACAAGTCAGCACTCTGTCCCCTACAGAACACTGTCACTGAATATACCACTATAAATGGAACCAAGGCTTTATAAAAGTCAGAAGGGGTGGGGGAGAGTTTGTCTTTTATTTAAACCAATACGGAATTTTCTTCCAGGTTAGCGTCTTAAACAGCTTACTTACTTCATGGACTCTGTTCTATCTTCAATTAAGTCGGGATCACAGAACCTCAAATTTAAAGCTAGACGAGGTACTTTTCCCCGGGGTTCCCCAGTCAGTCTGAAACAAAGCCAGGGCTTAAGCCCAGGATTCTTTGCACTCCGCCATGCTCTCCTGGGCCAGAAGGATGGTCCTGAACAGAACCACTCCATGTCAACATTAACATGACATTCAGATCCAGAAATCACAAGTCACCACAGCTTACATACACATTAAAAGAACTTCCCTACATTTCTAAAAAAGGGTCAACCCCTTGACTCCCTGATATTTGTCAAGACAAAAGCACATCAGTAAAGTGGGCTAGGCAATCCAGGTGGAGTTCTACATTGTAAAGCTGCCCTCAATATAAAACCATCTCATGAAGTTCAACTTACTACAACGGAAATCAAGCTGAATTTGTTCCCCACAGGTCAGTGAAAAGTAAAGTCTCAGTGTAGTCTCTGCTGAAAAGTATTCTTAAAAGGGAATATCTAATTGACAAAAAAAATTAGATTTAAGCATTTTGGCTTTAAAAACAAGTGACTTATAATCTTTCTCTCACCCAATACCTGATTTCTCCATTTAGGAACTCTTTTCAACATTTTTCATTTTTAGAGAATTCTTATTATTATTAAAGCAACAGAGAGCATAAATATAAACAAATTATTACACAGAAAACTTAAAAATACAAAAAAGAAAAGCTTAGATCTTATTTGCAATACAAAGGACAGTGACAAGCCATGCAGTCTTCTGACCTTCTTGCTGGACAACAGCCAGTCTGCCAGACTGAAGATCACAGGGGCCACCCTGGGTAACCACAGTAAAGGCAAAGGCAGTAAGAAAATGAGGAAAGAGCATTGGCTCCAGTGTTGGGATGACCTGCAGATCGAATCCCGGGCTCAGACACTCAGCACCACACCCAGAAATAACTGGCCGTGTAACCTTGAGCACGTTACTTAACCCTGAATGCTTAAAAAAAAAAAAAAAAGAAAATGAGGAAAGGCTGGACCCCAACTTACCAAGGAGATACTTTATAGAACCAGACAAATGTATAACAAAATTCATATAGACGAATGAAAGGTCAAGTACCCAAGAGAATATTGGAAAAAAAGACAAAACTGGCAGATCTCAAACTGAATTTTGCAGCAGGACTTCCCAGAACTATTCAGTGCTAGTTAACTATCTTACAGCCTTTCCCATCTGAAGCCATATACTACACTTATCTGTATGTCAGTCAGCACCTAGCCCAGTGTTTTATACAAAGTAAGCACTTTACTTTAAGTAAAGAAAAACACACGAATCCAGAGCTTAGAGTCTCCCAGGTACATATAATCCCACGTAACAGAATAAGTGAACAACAAATAATTGTTTTTAAATACCATTTTGAAAAATATGTTTATATAATACTAGCTTATTTTTTTTCTCATATCTTTGAGAAAGGAAATGATTTAAATCTGGGGACCTGGCTTAGAACACCCACTTCTCAATACATCCATCCATCTCCCTCCTTCTTCCTCTCCCCCTCCCTCCATCTCTCTCTCTCTCTCTCTCTCTCTCTCCCCCTCCCATCCACCCTCCTCCTCTCTTGCACTTATATGATATACGCAGCCATCTGCTCCTCGTTTCTTATAGCACAATAGTATTCCATAATATGCATATACCATAACTTGTTCAGCCATTCCCCAATTGATGGGCACCCCCTTAATTTCCAATTCTTTGCTACCACAAAAAGAGCTGCTATAAATATTTTTGTACATATGGATCTTTCTCCCACTTCTATGATTTCTTTGGGATATAACCCTAGAAGTGGTATTGCTGGGTCAAAGGGTATGCACTTATTTATAGCCCTTTGGGCATAATTCCAGATTGCTCTTCAGAAAGGTTGGATCAGTTCACAACTCCACCAGCAATGCATTAGTGTTCCAATTTGCCCACATCCTCTCCAGCATTTGTCATTTTCCTGTTTTGTCATCTTAGCCAATCTGACTGGTGAGATGTGGTACCCCAGAATTGTTTTGATTTGCATTCCTCTAATCAATAGTGATTTAGAGCATTTCTTCATGCGCTTACAAATATCTTTAATTTCTTTCTCTGAAAACTGCCTGTTCATATCCTTTGACCATTTATCAATTGGGGAATGACTTGTATTCTTATAGATTTGACTCAATTCTCTGTATATTTTAGAAATGAGTCCTTTATCAGAGACATAGGTTGTAAAAATTCTTTCCCAATTTCCCACCTCTCTCTTAATCTTGGTTACACTGGCTTTGTTTATACAGAAGCTTTTCAATTTCATGTAATCAAAATTATCCATTTTGCATTTTATAATGCTTTCTAATTCTTGTTTAGTCATAAAGCCTTTCCCTCTCCACAAATCTGACAGGTAAACTATTCCTTGTTTTACGAGATTGCTTACAGTATCAACCTTTATACCTAGATCATGTACCCATTTAGACTTGATTTTGGTATATGGTGTTAGATAATGGTCTATGCCCAGTTTCTGCCATACTCTATTCCAGTTTTCCCAGCAGTTTTTGTCAAATAGTGAGTTCTTATCCCAAAAACTGCTGTTTTGGGGTTTAGCAAACAAGATTACTATAGTTGACTGATGAATCTTGTGTGCCTAATCTATTCCATTGATCCACTATTCTATTCCTCAGCCAGTACCAAGTAATTTTGATGACTGCTGCTTTATAACACAGACTGAAATCTGGTATAGCTAGTCCACCTTCCCTAGCATTTCTTTTCATTAATTCCCTTGATATTCTGGACACAGTTTGTTTGTTTGTTTTTAAAGGGGGTGGTAGGCCAAATAAGCTTGGGAATCTCTGCTCTAAAGTACATTGATGAATCATCATCCACATCCCACTCCTTAAGTGGGTATCCTGAAAGGCTACATCTCATCACTTCTCTCTACCCTTTCTCTCTTGGTGAGCTCATCAGCTTCCATGGGTTCGGTTGTGTCCTTATAGATAAGGAGGGTTCACATGGAGGCAGAGGACCTGCCACTGAATAAAGGAATGATTTGGGGCAAAGTCATTTAATTTCTCTGAAACTCTACTGTCTGTATCTATAAAATAAGAAGGATTGGATTAGATGGCCTATAAGTTCCCTTCCAACTCTAATTATGAATCCCATGACCCCCAGATCCATGTATCCAGCCCTAATCTCCCTCCTGACCCCTACGCCTGTATCTGCAATGAGATATCGATGAGGCATGGCAATCTCAACTCGTTCTGACCCATGATGTTTTTTGTTTTATCTATGTATCTCCCGGTGCTTAGCACAATGCCCTGCATTTCAGCAGGTGCTTACTAAGTGTTAATTGGAAAGATCTATAATCTCAAGGGAAATAATGAAAAAAGGAGGAATTAAAGGAAGGAATATCATTTATCTCCCTCAAATTATTACATAAAGCAGCAATCATAATGAATTGTGTATTAGTTTTAAAAAAATTTTAAAAGATATAAGTAGGACAGATCATATAAGGAAGAATCAGAAACAAGTGAACTCAATAACCTAGTATCCTATAAACACAAGAACATAAGTTAGCTGAGGAAACACTTCCTATTTGACAAGAAAACTAGAAAGCAATTTGGTAAAAATTAGGTTTAAGAAATCTTACACAACACTACAGTAAACTCAAAATGAACATGCAAAATGAATGATAAAGGTCATGCTATTAAAAAAAAACTAAGAATCAGATCATGTGCCATTCATGACTATTCTTAACCAAATGGGATAGAGATAATCACAAAAAATAGAACATAATTTTGATGACTCAAAATCAAAAAGCTTTTACATGAAAAAAAATCAATGCAACAAGAAAAGGCTGTTGATGGGGGATGGGGGGTGGGAAACATTTGCATCAAGCACCTCTGCTAAGGGCCTGCAATCCAAAATATATAGGAAACCAACACAAATATGCATAAGACCAGATGGAGCCACTCTCCAAAGCATAAATGGTCAAAGGATATAAACAAATGGTTCTCAGAAGAATTATAAACTATAAAAAACATAAGATAGATTGCTCCAAATAAAAAATGAGAAATGCATACTAGAACAATTCTGATGTTGTATTTCATATCCAGCATACTGGCAATGATGACAAAAATTAGAATTGTCGATATTGGAGGGGATGTGGCAAGACAGGCATACCAATACATTATTGGTGAAGCTATGAATTGGTCTAACCATTCCAGAAAACAATTTGGAATTATGCTAAGAGTGCAGTTCAAATAACTATGCCCTTTGACCCAAAGACCCCTCTATTAGGTGTATACCCCAGGGAGGTCAAAGACAGAAAGGTACTATGTGCTCCAAAATATTTATAGTAGCACGTTTGTAGAGCACAGAACTAAAAATTGAATAGAGGAATGATTGAAATGTGTCTAAATAAACTGCAGCATATTGAAGTGATGATGATTGGGAAGAATTCAGAGAACTATGTAAACTTCTATGAAATTGTACAAAGTGAAACAAGCAGAACCAGGAAAACAATATACATACTAACAACATAAAATAAAAGAACATAAAAAATCAAACTGAATACTTTGAAGTTGTAATAATCAAACCTTATCTTACAGAAAAAAGGAGAAAAAATACCTTCTTTCTTTCTATGTAGAAGTGGGAAGTCAAAGGTAAATAATAATTCATATAATTTCAGACTTGATAGATTGTTAAGCTGCTTTTTTTCCTTTTATATTTTTTATTCTTTATTACAGGGATAATTATCTAAATTGGGAAGGGTGAAGAGAAATACTTGAAAATTAAGGTGATGTAAAAGTAAAATAAAAAAGTGGTACTAAAATAAACACTTGTTGGGAGTATATTAGATTGAAAGATATTAGATGATCCACAGGGGTAAACTACTCCACACCTCATGCCAGTGTTTGAGCATTTCTGCCCTCCCACCCCAAAAACTGATGATGCCTTTCCTGCCTGCTGCCCCAGGTGCAAAATTTCCAGAATGTGGCTTTGCCTAGACATAATATTCTGACCTTCCCATTACTTGACTAATTTTCATTTCCTCCTGGCTAATTTTTAACTAAGACCATGAAACATAAGCTTGATAAAAAAATAACTAAAGGGGCAGCCAGGTAGCACAGCGAGTATGAGCACTGGCCCCAATGTCTGGATGACCTGGGGATCGAATCCCGGGCTCAGACACTTAGCATCCACCCAGAAACACCTGGCCATGTAACCTTGAGCAAGTTACTTAACCCCAATTGCTTAGGGGCAGCCAGGGGGCTCAGCAAGTAAGAGCACTGGCCCCAGAGTCGGAATGACCTGAGGATCGAATCCCGGGCTCAGATACTTAGCACCACATCCAGAAATAACTGGCTGTGTAACCTCGAGCAAGTTACTTAACCCCAATTGCTTTTTAAAAAAATAACTAAATATTTACATTTTTGATCAATGCTCTAAAACATTTCAACAACTGATGAATAAAGTTTCCCATTGAGATGACACTAATAGTACTATCAAAAATAAATAAACTAATGCCTATAAACTGATAAACTTTTTTTTCCAGAATGTCTATTTATATTGTTATCTAAGAATTTTTCAGAACTCAATTCCTTCAGCCAATATTAGTGCACTAATCTACATCCCCTTAGCACTATTCCAAATTAATCTATATGCCCTCTGCTACAGTCCTAGTCTGGTGTCTTAATGTAGCTGTAGCCTGAAGGAGATGCTGAGTTAGCAAAGGCTAGGCCAAGCTCTATCAAGTCCAAGCATACTGGAAAGGCTTTGAGGACAGGTCAGTTGGCAGACTGTCTATCAGTTGTCTGAGAACCAACCTGTCTATGTTTGGAAAAATCCATCATCAGGTAAATCACAGGACGTGATTTTTTTAGCCACAGCAGTTCTCAAAGACCATCACCAAAGAATTGCAATTTGCAACACCAAAGGGAATTCCTGCACAAATAAAAGTTGTTGAAACATCCAAAGAAGAAATTTACACTTACGGCTCTAAGGCTCTATATCTTCTTCGTTTGTCAGTATTGTATAATTAACTAAGTCATAAGTTTCTCCAGGTCAGAGACCTTGACTCCAATTTCCCTGGAACTCCTTAAGACTATTTAAAATATTATAGTAGATTCAGTGGGCACTTAAACTAGCTGAACCTTCAACTGGCTAATAATACTACCTTTCAACTTCATTAAGATGATGGAACTTTAAGTTTCATTGATTTCACTAAATATTTCAATGTGTGTGACATTTTTAAAGCAGTTTCTGAAATTGAAGTTCTTCCCTACAAGACAGAAATACCATTCAGTGGATGCCTGTCATATTAAGAAGACCCTTTTCACTTTTTCTAAAGACTCCATTTTATGCAAAATGGACAATTTTGATAACATTAATTTGAAAAGCTTCTGTACAAATAAAGCCAATGTAACCAAGATTTGGAGGGAAGTGGAAAACTGGGAAAGACTTTTTCAAACCTATGTCTCTGATAAAGGACTCATTTCTAAAATATACAGAGAATTGAGTCAAATCTATAAGAATACAAGTCCATATCCCAATGGATATGGTCAAAGGATATGAACAGGCAGTTTTCAGAGGAAGAAATTAAAGATATCTATAAGCATATGGAAAAAGGCTCTAAATCACTATTGATTAGAGAAATGCAAATCAAAACAACTCTGAGGTGCCACATATCACCATCACATTGGCTAAGATGACAAAACAGGAAAATGACAAATGCTGGGGAGGATGTGGACAAACTGGAACATTAATGCATTGCTGGTGGAGTTGTGAACTGATTCAACCATTCTGGAGAGCAATCTGGAACTATGCCCAAAGGACTATAAATAAGTGCATACCCTTTAACCCAACAATACCACTTCTAGGGTTGTATCCCAAAGAGATCACAGAAGTGGGAGGAAGACCCACATGTACAAAAATATAGCAGCTCTTTTTGTGGTAGCAAAGAATTGAAAATTAAGGGCTTACCCATCAATTGGGGAAAGGCTAAACAAGTTGTGGCATATGAATGTAATGGAATACTATTGTGCTAAAGGAATGAGGAGCAGATGGACTTCATATTTACCTAGAGAGGCTTATACGAACTGATGCTGAGTGAGAAGAGCAGAAGCAGGAGAAATTTGTACACAATTACAGACACAACATATGTATGATGACTAACTTTGATAGACAGAACTCTTCTCAGCAATGCAGGGTTATAAGACAACTCCAAAAGACTCATGATGTTAGGAGATGTCTACATTCAGAGAAAAAACTAGAAAGAACAGAGTTTGAGTGCAGATTGAAGCAAACTACCTGCTCTCTTTCTTTTTCTTGTTTGGTTTTGTTTCCTCTTTCCCATTGTTCATTCCATCCAATATAATCCTTCTTTAAAACCTAATGTCTAATGTGAAAGTATTTGCAGATCCTATACTTGATTGCATGTCGCCATGGGGGGGGCGGGAGGAGAGAGGTAGGGAGAAAATTTGAAACTCAAGGAATTGTGGGACTGAATCTTGTAAACTAAAAGTAAACAAATTAATAAAGACCAAAAAATTTAAAAAAATAAAAAGACTCCATTTTAAAAATATTGAGAATTCCCAATTATCATATTGCTTATTATCCAGCTTGATGTTTTTCCTGGTCCTTTCTTTCTTCTCCCTTATGCCACAAGATACGTGGCCATTTAGCTGCTCAGTCTTTCCTCTCAAAGATACAAAGAGGTGAAGCTTCATAAGTATTTAGCAGCAATGGCAAAACTTTTTATGGGAATAGAAACTGAAACTAATAACTAAAATAACTGTTATATTCCATTAATAATTATAAATGGATGCTCCCTGTCTACTGTACTTCTAAATGTCCACAAGCAGCATCAACTGAGCTCCTATACCAAACACTCAAATGGATAATGTACACATTTCCTTCAAGAACATAAGAGTAGCTCACCAATGCTCACCTATCTGTTCGGCTCTTCTGCATATACTCTAATAAGTGCACTACAGGGATCCACCCAGTGACCTGGGAGCTTTCCTCACTTTCTTATGTTATCATGAGGATAGTTATTAATGCAGGATATGGACAGATCAGATCTTATTCCTGGTTCTGGCCCTGGCATCAGTCCATCTTTTTTTTCCCCACTCATTCATTTGGTGATAAACCTCCTGGCACTTCTTCATAATTTCTTGTTTGTAACACATGGCTGTCTATCATACCCAACAATGCCTCTCCAATACCCTTTGGGTGAACTTCAATTTCCAATCTTCGGAGACCAGAGTGTTCCATGACTCCTAATCATGTACTACTACCAGATGACTAGCAGTATTCAAAAGTTGGGCCTTTGTTTCAGGAGAAGTTTAGAATTATTACAGCAACTTTATAATTTCCCAAAGGCCATGGAGCACACTTTACTATTCAATTCTAAGCCCAAATTATTCATTCACTGTGTTGACCCAAGAAATATATACTGATGGATACTATCTACAGGCCATCCATTCAACTATGTGGAGAAAAGGCAGCCTTGGTCCACTTATAGCATTAGGCCAAACTCCTGAATCTTCCAAAGGAAGATTCATCATCATCCATAAGAAATCCCTTCTCACCTTGGACTCTGTACTAGATCTTCTCTATGACAACTGCGTTTGATGAATGCATGTTTCCCTGTGTTATGCCCTCTTTGATATTAAGGATCAGAGCAATGTTGAACAAGGTTATACCCCATTCTAGCTTCCAAACAATCCTGTAAAGTTTTAACATATGCATAGGCTTCCATAACAGACATGATTTCAAGCTAACTATTTACCTGGTTTCTTAAACAGAAACTCAGAATAGCATAGCACCAAGTGTACTGGATGCGGGATCAAGAATAACATGATCTTGGGGCAGCTAGGTGGCGCAGTGAGTAAAGCACTGGCCCTGGAGTCAGGAGGTCCTGAGTTCGGTTCCAGCCTCAGAGATTTAACACCCACATAAAAAAAACTAGCTGTGTAACCTTGGGCAAGTTACTTAACCCCAACTGCCCTCCAAAAGGCAAAAAAAAAAAAAGAATAACATGATCTCAACCTTCCCCAATCAATGTAAAAAGTGGACTCTGAACAAACTTTGGAGCTGTAGAGCCCACAAAAAGACAAAGAGAAGCTAACCTCCTGCTGAGGACAGCCCAGCAGGCCGGCAGGAACTGGCAAGCCCAGCGCTCTAGGAGCCTAGCCAGCCCCGCCTGAGCAGGACTCCAGATCAGCAGCAGCTGTGGCGATTTCCAGAATTATCAACACATAGATACGAAGGACAAAGTGAGAGATCAGTGCAGTCTAGACTTTGGGACCCAGTAAGTAGGACCCAGTAAGTGGGAGTCCGTTGGCTTTTGCCCCAGGGCAAGAAGCCGCTGAGACACGGCATAGCCAGCCAGCGCCACATGGCAGCTTCGGCTCCTGGCCTGCAGAGTATAGGGGGACCAAGCAACCAGTCTGAGGGGTAATCACTCTTGCTTTAACCTGTTTGGATCTGGACTGCAGTCTAGGGTGGCGGTGCTGGGGTGTGTGTCCAGCTTGCCAGAGAGTGTGGAGACCTCAGAGAAGGAACACATCTAATACCTCTGGCAACTTAGAAAACCCCAGCATTTGGGACGAAAGCTCCCCTGTCTGGTGGCAGAGTCCTACTATGGCAAAAAGCCCAGGGGTCAAGTGACTGAGGGGCGACATGACTAGGCAAAGGAAACAAAGCAGACAGAAGATTCCAACATTACACTCCTATTTTGGGGACAAAAAGGAGCAAAGCATGGAACAGGAGGAAGACAGTGAAGTCAGAACTCCTGCACCAAAAGCTCCAAAGGAAAATACAAGCTGGTTACAGGCCATAGAGGACCTTAAGAAGCAGATAAGAGAAGTGGAGGAAAAATTGGGAAGACAAATGAGAACAATCAAAGAAAATTACAAAATGAGAGTCAAGAGCCTGACTGAGGAAAATCACACCTTAAAACATAGACTAACTCAAATGGCAAAAGAGGCTCAAAAAGGCAATGAGGAGAAGAATGCCTTAAAAAGCCAAATTTGCCAGCTGGAAAAAGAATCTCAAAAGCTCACTGAGGAGAATCATTCCTTCAGAATTAGATTGGAACAAATGGAAGCTAATGACTTTATGAGAAATCAAGATGCTGTTAAACAGATCCAAACAAGTGAAAAAACAGAAGGCAATGTGAAATATCTTATGGGAAAAACCACTGACCTGGAAAATAGATCCAGGAGAGATAATTTTAAAATTATTGGACTACCTGAAAGCCATAATCAAAGTAAGAACCTAGAAATTATCCTCCAGGAAGTTCTCAAAGAAAACTGCCCTGATGTTTTAGAACCAGAGGGCAAAATAAAGGTTGAAAGAATCCACCAATCACCTCCTGAAAAAGATCCCAAAAAGAAAACTCCTAGGAATATTATAGCCAGGTTCTGGAATTCCCAGATTAAGGAGAGAGTATTACAAGCAGCCAGGAAGAAACAATTTGAATATTGTGGAAACACAATCAGGATAACACAGGATCTGGCAGCTTCTACACTAAGGGATAGAAGAGCTTGGAATATGATATTCCGGAGGGCAAAGGAGCTGGGATTAAAACCAAGAATCACCTACCCATCAAAACTGAGTATCATGTTTCAGGGGAAAATATGGTCATTCAATGGAATAGAGGACTTTCAAGCATTCTTGCTGAAAAAAACAGAGTTGAATAGAAAATTTCACATTTAGATACGAGAAGCAAGAGAAGCATGAGAAGGTAAACAGGGAAAAGAAATCATAAGGAACTTACCAAAGTTGAACTATTAACATTCCTACATGGGAAAAACAATAATTGTAACTGATGAAACTTTTGTCAGTATGAAAATAGTTGAAGGAAATAGAAATATATATATATGTCTATATATGAGGGCATATGGGCATATGAATACATATGTGAATGTGTGTATATATGTTTACAGGTATACATAGATAGAGGGCACAGGACCAATTTAATAGGAAGGAATGATACTTAAAAGGTGAAATTAAGAGGTGAGAGGAATATAATGAGAGGAGATGGGGAGAGACAAAATGGAGTAAACTATCTCATAAAGAAGAGGCAAGGGAAAATGGTTACAACGGAGGGAAAAAACAGGAAGGCAAAATGGAATGGGTCAACCTTATTCTCATTGAATTTGGCTTGGGGAAGGAATGTGAAAGACACACTAAATAGGGCATCTCACCCTACAGGAGAGTAGAGCAGAAGGGGATGAGAGGGGGGATGATGGAAGGGAAGGCAGGCTGGGAGGGAGGGAAGTTGGAAGCATCCACTTTTGAAAAGGGAGGGGAACAAAGTAGAGAATAGAACAAGTGGGAGGTGGGATAGGAGGGAGGGAAATATAGTCAGTCTTTTACAATATATTTACTATGTTATTGTTTTGCATTAGCTACACATGTACAACCTATACTGAACTGCTTATCTTCCTAGTAAGGGTGGGTGACAAGGGAGGAAGGGAATGAATCTGGAATTCAAAGTTTTAAAATCAAATGTATATATATACTATTATTAATACTATTTTACATGTAATTGGGAAATAAGATATACAGGCACTGGAACATAGAGATCCATCATGCCCTACTGGAAAATCGAAAGGGGTATGGGAGAAAATATGGGAGAGAGTAGATTGGAGGAGGGGATATCTGGTGGGACTGCTATTTTGGGGCGATGGGTAGGGGAAAAATGGGGAGAAAATCTGTAACTCAAAATCTGGCAGAAATGAATGATGTAAATCAGAAGTTAATAAAGCATTTGAAAAGTGAAAAAACAAAAAAAAAAACAAAAAAAAGAATAACATGATCTCAAGTCCTACATAAGGCATTTACTGGTTGCATTACCTTGGGAAAATCACCTGACCTCTCTGACCTTCAGTTTCTTCCTCTATAAAGCCAGATAATACTTTTAAACAACAATGTTTTCATAGGAATAGTTCAACTCACCACTCCTCTGAGACCTCCCAGATCTTAAAACTTTTTCCTACATGTATTATCTCCCTATGTGTATTATTGTAATATATATATATATATGTATATATATATATTCCCTACATACATTATTATATCTACTATTATATGTATTACCACACAAGATCCCTGAACACAAGGATGATTTTGCTTTTGGATTTTTATCCCCAGCCCTTAGCATAGTGCCTGAAAGTCGGTTGGTCAGTAAGCATTTATTAAGTGCTTAGACTGTACTAAAAACACTGGCACAAAATAATCATTAATGAATACTTTTCATTCATTCATTCAATATCTATCACTTAAGACTATTATGAGGAGAGCACTTTTTAAACCTTCAAGCACTATATAAATATGAGTTATTATTATTGTTGTTGTTATACAAATGAATCTCCTCTTAATCCACATAGATTTATGTCACCATTTCTCATTTTTAGGATGAATTAATTCTACACTCCTGAAAGTCCATCTGGCAAGGGGAGTGGGGGTGGGAAATAAAACAACTAAAAGTAGTCTGCTTCTTCTAAAAAGAAAAACAAGAAAAGAGAGAGAGTGAAATGAGGCTATCTTCCTATTATGAGGAACAGAATCTAAAGGTTCTACAATTATGATCAAGGAGCTCAAGAGTAATATAGCTCTTTTATTAACCCAGCTGCAAATAATTTGTTTTGACATAGGAAGAACTGGATGAGAAAAAAAATAAGCCAGAATCTTCAAGTGAAGACAACTAATTCTGTCTCCCACACTATAAAAGAAGCAACCATTATGTCATATGATGTAATTTCCTGAAAACATAGTTAATACAGAAAATGTCATTACAGTGAAAACTTGGCTACACAGAAATATCCTCCATTGCCCAGAATGACTTTAAACCTAAAAGTAGAAAAAAAATAAAAAGTTATCTTTATTGACAAAGAAATAATCTTTGGATAGAAATAAAAATAATCAAATAGAACCCAAGACATTGTCCATGATTATGCCTGATGTGCTATGACTGATCAGCGTCAATCCAATTCAACTGAGCAATCATTTATTAAGCATCTGCTATATGCAAAGCACTGTGCTATGTACTGCACATATAAAAACAAACCAAAAAAAAAAGTTCCTGCCCTCAAGAAACTTATATTCTGGTATTACAGAGGAGGAGGAAAAAAAGGAGGGGAAAGGAAAGGAAGAGGAAGGGAGGGAAGGGAAGGGAAGAGGGGGGGAGGGAAGAATGGGGAGGGGAGGGGAGGAGAAGGAAGGGATATTTGAACAATTAAGTCTATAAAAGCCCAGCTTTTTGCTGAGAAAGCCAAGAGCACAGGGCAAGAGACAGGAAACAGAAGAGGGAAAAGCTATGTAGAACAACAGGGTGAGTTACATGGGATCTAGCCAAGATGAGAAGAAGTAATGAGCTTGTGAGAAACAAGGACAGAGAACAAAAAGAAAGTCACCGAGGGAAAGCAGAATAAAATAAAACCAGGCTTGAAGGAAAAAGCAAAGGGAAAAGGGGAAGAGACATGGAAAACAGTCACTGGTAGCTCTAGAGTCCATAAAGACAATGAGGTATTACATTGAAGGCATGCTGGCCACTGTTTGGCAATTGCTCTCTACCAATTAATTACTCTCTACTTTAATGTTGTGAGAACTGAATGAGAATATTTGTAAGGCACTCAGCACTAAGCTTGGCACAGTGGGCACTAAGTGTCTTCTCTTCTTCTTCCTTCCTTTCCCCTTCTCCAGAATCCATCCAATACTCTAAAATACCTTGCTAGCTGTTTTCAAAATTAAGTAAATGAATATTTATTGGAGGGAAAAGTAACCTTGACATGTAATTTTTTTAAATTATAAAACAGATTTTCAATATCTTACTCAATATTATGATTCTAATAGAGGTTCCTCTTATGCCAATATCACATTCATCACTTTCAGAGACATGATGAACTTGGGACAAAACTAGAAGGATGGTCATTTGTAATTCCACAATAACATACTTGGGTCTAATATGACAGTAAGTCTTTTTGTAAAACTGGAAAGAATGCTGGAGCTGGAAACACGAAGGGCTGGGTTCAAGTCCAACCATTACATTTACTAGCCTTGTGACCTTAAGAAAGTCACTTAACCCATTCCTCAAATTTCCTCACCTATAAAATAGGGATGATAAAAGCACTGATCTCACAGGCTGAGGAAGGCTCACATAAAACAATACATGAAAACAACTTTGCAAATTTCAAAGACCTTTTTAAATGTCACAATCACTATTATTATCCACCTCTAGTTCCCATTAACTTCTTTACTTTTTTTCTTTTTTAATGTGACAAGGGCTCTCATCCATATGCAGCAGGGGTTATCACTATGTGGCTTGAAGGGAAGGGGAACAAAATCTCAACTCTCCTCCCTCTCCCCTTTGCCAAGAGAGGCTTTCACCTCTGCCAGGAGGGGAAGCAGGAGGTCAAGGCCAGCATCTTGTCCACTGTGCTCTCCTCAGAGAGGAAGAGTACCAGGCCAGAATTCTATCTACCTGCTCCCGTGAGTATGGTTAGTCTGGGGGATGTGGCTTTCAGAATCAATCTAACTTCTGATTGGTATTTCAACCCCTACAGCTCTGTATCCAAGGCTTGACTCCCTTCCCAACAAACACAAGTTCCACTAAGTACATACAAAGCAGTTTTCAAAAAAACCCATTTATCCAAGTCCATAGCAAAACAAACAAAAAAAAAACCCCACAAAAACAGAAATCAGACTAAGTATACGTCTATCTTCTCTCTCAAAGCTGGAAGTCAGAAGGGCCCCAAGCAACCACAGAACCTGAAGAGACTAGAAGAGGCTCAAAGCAACTCAGGAGCTTTCCATCCTCCCCTCACCAGATGCAGGGCATTGATCTCCACAAACAAGAAGAGAGTCTCATACCAATGGGCTTTGAGACTCAGATTACATTGAAGATAAGCCAACACCGAGTAATGTTGCCAGATGTACCAGAAACCCTAATTGAAAGGTGCCCTCGAATAGGTTAACGAGTGTTGGTCTTCATACTTCCAGGGCTACATATAAAAGAACTATTCAAGATTTAGCTCTTTTCAGCTATTCTGGTGGTATAGTCTGACATCATTCATCACCTATGATGGCAGAGGAGGTGGTGCCATGGTATTGCCTAAAAGGTGGGACTTTTTGATGGAGAAGTACTCTAGTTTGTCTTTTAAAAAGGGGGGGAACAGCCTAGAAAATGGCTTTTGATTTGAAACCCCTGTCCCCCCAAAATGCTTTGGTTTACTCAAGTTCAGTCTTAAAAGGTACAAACATATAAACCTAGAACCAGATAATGTTTCAATTTTTCAATATTTAATTTAAAATAAGATTAACTTCTCAAACTGATATATTTATAAACCAAACATCTCATACCATAAGAATGACTGGTGTGATTAACAGCCTCATTAAAAGATTTTGTTACCTTGAGCAAACACAACTTGAGTTTATGCATCTTCTATGGGAATAAAAGAAGTGGTAAAAATATAATTGATCTATATCATTGATGTCAAACTCCAATAGAAAGGGATCCCTGTAGGCTACAGATTGGCTTAGAAAACTACAAACTAACATTATCTATGGCATACTGTATTTTTATACATTTTGCTTGACATCTCCCAATGACACTGTGATCTGGGGCAGTCACACTCGCAGGTTTTACAGGCCACATAGGGCCAGTCTGACACATCTGAATTCCACATCATTTTCCTATATGAAAGTACAAGGAGTCAGATTAAAGCAATTTCAACAGTGATAACACTGATACATGAGTTAAATGGTCTGTTCAGAAAAGAACCAACTATCCAAACTTTTCAAAATGAAAGAACTACTTAATGACATTTAATGTTAATGAATATATTGTTTAACACCTTCTGAAACATTTGAAAGTGTGAAACTGCTTTATTTTAACAAGGCTAAAAATAAGAATATCTTTCAGGGTGGCTATAACCCATTACATTTGCAATAACTGTGTTTTTATTATGTGCTTAACACATCAGTTAATGTGACATTCAAAACGGTTTCAAGCGCTATTGCATAAAAATAGCTATGAAGAGAAAAAAAAATGTCACAATTGCTTTGTTAGCTGGCAGGCAATTTGATGTTTTTGTCCCTCTATATCCTTAATTCTGCTGCATCTCCGGGTAATGGAGGGCATTCAAATTACAAGTAGCTTTTACTTAGATACCCCAGAAGACATGTAAATTTTTTTTCAAGGAAGGAGGGATCTGAAACTGTAATTTTATCAACTGGAGAGCTTATGTAGAAACTATTTCCACCAATGCAGAGCATCAATTTCTCTGAAATCTAGTCTTAGAGAGTTCCCTGGAGGGCACTGAGGAGAAATGACTTGTCCAAGATCACACAGACAGCATGTCTTCCTGAGCCCACCACTGGCCATCTATATGCTACATCATGCTGCCTCTCAAATATAAATTAGTAAAGATAGATGATCCCCAAATTCAATATATTTTTATAATTATCAAAAAAAAAAAAACCAGTTGTGTGATTTTACCAGTTCTGAACTGAAAAAGAAAAGAACAGAACCTAGTGACTGAACCTTTTAGCCCTGGGGCTAAAGGAAGTCAATACTGCCATTAGAAGGGGATGTGTCACGCTCTCCCTTATGGCTCCATTCAATGACCTGCCCTCATTCACACCAGAAGACTGCCCTCATAGTCATTCCCTCTCTCTTTAATCTTTAATCTCTCCCTATCTCATGTCTCATTCTTTACTTCTTATAAACATAGCAAAGTTTCCTGCCAATCTTTAAAAACCTCTCACTTGACTCCGAAATTCTCACCCTATGGTCTCCTCCCTTCCACAGACTCCCATAAAAGGTCATCTGTTCCCTTGTCTCCAGGAGCTATCTGGGAAGGCAATGGTACCTACTATGTGTCAGATACCACACTAAGTACTTTTACAAATATTATCTCATTTGACCTATAATGATAATGAAACCTTTGGGAGCTAACGAAGGTTAATGAGAGAATGTACAGAGAGAAACCCTTGGGAACTAATTAAGTTAATGAGACACTCTTTTGAGAGAAGAGAGCTCAGTTCAGAACCTTATGTACACACATAATTAAGGCAATAAAATATCAATGATAAGCCATCCAAAAAGGAGACTAAGAAAAACTATTCATACATGTAGGAGAAAAACTCAAAGAACCCAATGCCACAAAAGCCTAGAGAGGAAGAACTGAGGCAATGAGGAGTTAAATGACTCATCCAGGGTCACACAGCTAGTAAGTTTCTGAGGCTGGATTTGAATTCATATCTTCCTGACTCCAAGCCTAGTGCTCCGTCCACTGCACCACCTAGTGTCTCATAAACCCAAAGATCCAAGCTTTTGGGGTAAGAACTCCCCGTCTGCCAAAGATTGCTGGGGAAACTGGAAGGCGGTTTGGCAGAACCTAGGCATGGACCAACATCTCACAACACAGACCAAGATAAAGTCAAAATAGATAAATGATTCAGATATAATGGATAAAATCATAATAAATTAGGGGAGCACAGAAAAATGTACTGGTCAGATCAATGTTACTCATCGATCTGACTAGTAAATTTTTATCTGATGTATAAGAGTTTATGACCAAACAAGAGACAGAGAGGATCATGAGAAGTAAAATGGATAATTCCAATTACATGAAATTAAAAAGGTTCTGCACAAACAAAACTAATGCAGCCAAAATTAGAAATTAAATAGGAAAGTGGGGGAAAATTTCACGGCAAAATTTCTCTGATAAAGGCCTCATTTCTCAAATATACAGGGAACTGAGCCAAATTTATAATATTATGAGCCATTTCCAAATTGATAAAATGGTCAAAGGATATGAACAGGTAGTTTTCAGAAGCATAAATCATGGTTATTGTCACATGAAAAAATGCTCTAAATCACTATTGATTAGAGAAATGCAAATTTAAACAACTCTGAGGTACCATCTCATACAAATCAGATTGGCTAACATCTTAGAAAAGGAAGATGACAAATGCTGGAAAAGCTGTAGAAAAACTGGGATACTAATGCACTAAGTTGTGAACTAGTCCAACCATTCTGGAGAACAATTTGGAACTATACCCAAAGGGCTATAAAAGTGCATACCCTTTGATCCAGCAATACCACTACTAGGTCTGTATCCCAAAGAGATCAAAGAGAAATGGACGTATTTGTATAAAAATATTTATAGCAAATCTTTTTGTGGTGACAAAGAATTGGAAACCAAGGGGACACCCATCAATTGAGTTATGGCTGAACAAGCTGTGTTATGTGATTGTAATGGAATATTATTATGGTATAAGAAATGATGAGCAGGGTAGATTCAGAAAAGTCAGGAAACTAATATAAATTGATGCAAAGTAAAGTGAGCAGAATCAAGAGAACATTGTACAGTCACAGTAATAATGTAATGATGATCATCTATGACTTAGATACTCTCATGATGACAATGATTCAAGACAATTCCAAAGGATCCACAGTGAAAAATACTATCTTACTCCAGAGAGGGAACCGATAAATTCAGGGCAGATTAAAAGTCATAATTTTTTAGTATCTGTTTTAACTTTCTTTCTTGCTGTGTGTTTTCTTTTGCAACAGAGCTAATATGGAAATATGTTTTTCATGACCTCTCATGTATAATCAATATCATATTGCTTGCCTTCCCAGGGGGTGGGGAAAGGGTGGGGGAGAGAAAATTTTGAACTCAAAATTTTTCAAAATAAATGTTAAAAAAAAAACTACATGTGATTGTAAAATAGTTAATAAAATAAGTAAAACAATTAGAAAGACTAACTTTAGAAATTAGAACTCCTCCCATATTTCAGATAATTTTAATTGACTCACTCACTGTTAAAAGATTATGCACCATTGCTCAAAATTGTTACATTTTGCTTAATAAGAACCTTCTTAGAGGTCAGGTGCTGAAACTCCAATGGAATAAAAGTACTTTCCAAATACAGCCAAAACATTTGTTGTGATTAAAATTAAGGTAAAGTAAGGAACAAAGGTCTGAGCACATTCGAGTTAGTGGTGAGGCTAACAACTACCAATAAATGGGGTCTCTTGATTCCTCAGTCAGTCAAAAGACCCCAAGGTGGGACTGGCCAGCCTTCATGTGGTTTTGGGAAGTACAAGAGAACAAAGAACGGGAAGCGTCAAACAATATGATTGGTTACAAAGTCTGCAGTGTCACAGATGGCAGGAAACAATGTAAATGGATGGAAGTCAGGAATGCAGGACTAGCAACAATTCCTCCTGCCATCTTGTTGCTATGGAAAGCTCACTGGTGGTGTCCCCCTGCATGGGCTGACAGGAAGGGCAGCCAGCACTGCAGAGAGAGCAGACTTTCTGGTGCCCACCTGTATCTCGTAAGACCTGTTAGTGAGATAAGAGTTCTCCCTTAATTGTATATGGGCAGTAAGATGTGTAGAGACAATATATTCCTTTGAATTACGATGATTTGTGGCACAACTTAGCTCAGAGAGGAAAGCGGAACTTCTGAACTTAACTCAGATATAAAGAAACACGGCTTAGGCAATTTTACAACATGTTGGGGGTGATACCAAAAAGAATCAATTACAAAATGGAATCAGAATCAATTTGATTTTTTCACACCAATTTCCAGTAGTAAGAAAGTTCCAGACATGGTTACATATATGCCCTGAGCTTTTTCCTCCTCTCCCCTACTACATCTCTATTTCTATCTAAAGTTCAAAGTGAATCTTTTCATTTCGCAATTCTTTGCTTCAGTATTTGAATGACCTCTGGTGGCTGCTGGAATCATCACAAATCAATTGGTAGGGTTAGAATTTAAGGATAACTGAAGGATATTTTGAAAATTTACAATTAACATGTCAACATTATACCAAACAGGGACGGCCAGGTAGCATAGCGAGTAAGAGCACCAGCTCCAGTGTGAGGATGACCTGGGGATCGAATCCCGGCCTCAGACACTTAGCACCCACCCAGAAACACCTGGCCGTGTAACCTTGAGCAAGTTACTTAACCCTAATTGCTTAGGGGTGGCCAGGTGGCTCAGTGAGTAAGAGCAGAGAGCTCCAGTGTCAGGATGACCTGGATCAAATCCGGGCTCAGATACTCAGCACCACACCCAGAAATAACTGGCTGTGTAACCTTGAGCAAGTTACTTAACCCTGATTGCTTTAAAAAAAAAAAAATATACCAAACAATAAAGTGAAGTTGCGATGAAATTTAATTTACAGCATGAACCCTCATTAAACCAATATCTAGGGGTGGGCTAGGTGGTACAGTGAATAGAGCACCAGCTCTGGAGTGAGGAGCACCCAAGTTCAAATTCGACCTCAGACATTTAACACAAAAAACTAGCCATGTGACCTTGGGCAAGTCACTTAACCCCAACTGCCCAGCCTTCCCCCCTCCAAAAAAACAAAAAACAAAACAAAAAAAATATCTATTCATTCAAACTATAATACTTAACTCAAACCATCAATTTTCTAAACTGAATAAGGATAGGGTTTTGGGGGGTTTTGAGAGAAAAGATCACCTGAACAAGAGTTTAATCAAAATTTCACTTAATTAACTTCAAATTAGATAAGTTTTAATTTCATTTACACAATCACTCAAACTATGCTGTCCAGGCCTCAATTCTATGTTACTGTTCAATAAATGTTTCCTGAGAACCTCTGACCCTGTAGACAAAACTTGGCAAAGGCACTGGAGTAATTTGCCATTTCCTTCTCAACTATGTCTCCATTCTGCAGATGAGGAACTGAGGCGAGTAGGGGTTAAGTGATTTAACACAGCTAATAAGTATGTCTGAGGCCAGATTTGAACTCAGATTCTTAGCTCACTGTAATTCATTATTTCCTAATTTAGGATAGCTCCTACAAGAGAACTCTGTGTGCATGCAGTCAATCCCCCCGAGAACCACACAAGTCAGTCTGAGCCCCTAAAATAACACTATAAACAACCTATTTTTTTAAATCACTCCATAGGAAACATAATATTGCTGAACCAAAGCTATCAAAATCACCAGCTATTCCCCTGCAAGAGCTACATATTTAGTCTTCCAAAAGACCTATCAAGAAGTGTTCCATTTCAAGGTATATCTGAGAGGGACTAAGCTAGTTGATTAGACTTTTGGGGAACTAAAACAAACCACATTCATTGTAAATGCAAAATCAATTATAGGTTAAAGGTTCCAGTCTCAATAAAACATTTGTCATCTTCTCCACGTCCAACAGTGGGAGTTTCTAACTCCTCCCCAATTAATATAATCACAGAAGGCCCATACTTTCTCAACTGAATCAATCAAAAGTATAAACTTGGAGCAAACAAGTCCTTAACAATCTGAGAGGAATAAATTGCTTTCATCACTAAACAAATGGCCCCAGATCAAATGTCCCCAGATCAAAAACAAAACGAAAACAAAAAATCTTACATCTGGCTGACAGCATCAGAAATAGCTCTGGGCCTACTATAACACAGTTAAGACCCATCCCAAAGAAGGAGGACTAGTTATCACCCTATGGAGTCTTCACTCAAGTGAAAGGTAGAGAAGCAGCTCTAAAATGGGGGTGCTCCATGAGAATTAGTTCGTTTTCTAAATATCAATGAAATTGACATCAACCACACTGATTCACAGTTGGCTGGGAAAGCTAAACTACTTTTTTTCTAGAAAAGATATGGCATGTTAATAAAATGAAGAATTCAAAGAGCAAGGAATTTTAGCCTCTGGAGTGGCCATCTCAGCATTTCAGTAAGAAAACCATCTGACTCTAAGGACTGCATATTCCCAAGCTTTCACATGAATTTAGGATTATGGAAGACACAAGTAGTTACTAGAAACGCCTCTTGGGGATTTCAGTGTCCAACAAGGAGGAAGAATTCCACTTAAAGAATTCCCCTACCCAAATGGTAAACAACTTTCACAGAACAAACAAAAAATTCCCTAGAGACAATTCCACTCATCCAAAAAGAGGTTTGTTAATGGTGATTAGATAATATGTTTCTGAGCTACATATAATGTTGATCTCCAGAGCTATCACGTATCTTAAAAAAAAAAAAAACCTACATCAGATGTTTTAGGAATCCATAATCTCACCAAACCGGAACCACAACACCTTTGTATTTAGTATGCTTAACCACATTCACACTGTTCAAAATGATTTCATTCTTACCCTCTGAGCCACAAAGTGTACGCCTGCAGAACTAAGATAAACTTTAGTTGAACAAATGTAACAAATAATCAGCAAATGATGAAGTGCTTCATTATGGGGGATGAATTAAATCTAATCAAAATAAAGGCCTGTTAATGATCAGTGCTCTTGTTAAGGTAAGAATAGTCATAAATTTCTCCTACTTACTTGAGTTGCTTTTTTTTTCTCAAGGGGTAGAGGCTGTAAGCAAAATTGATTCTCCATCACCCACCAATGGGAAAACAAAGAAATTATCCTATTTGTTTTCTTCCTTTTTGAAGCAAGTTCATACATATTTATTGACCTATGTGCAATGCACAGTGCATTTTAAAAAATAATCAGTCTTCAAAAAAAGGCTCCCTTAGAATACAAGCTCCCTAAGAGACAGAAACCTGTTTTATCTTGGGTTTTGTTTTGTTTGTTTGTTTTATCTGTAGTACTTAACACTTTAAATGAGTGAATTATGATATAAAGGAACAGAGGACTAGATATGGGGAACTTCAGGAGTATGAAACTCCACCTTCCAATGCAGATTAGCATCTTCTCTGCAACTTTGATTCTTGGAGTTACCTGTATCACTGAAAGGTCAAGGGATTCACCTGAGTCACAAAGAGAAACCATGACAGAGGCAGAATTTGAACCCTGGTCTTCCTGGCTTTAAGATCAGGTCCCTGTTCTTCAGATGCCAAGCTGCCTCTCTTTTATGCTTACTTATATGTTCTAAATAGAAATAAATGCATAAAAACAAAAATGAGAGGTAGAAAACTCCCACTTGTAAGCCCCACCATATTCAATTCTTTCGTCTCTCAGAAAGATTTAGACTCTTCATTTCATTATCCAACATAGTCATGAAATGCTCTTCTACTAAAGCACCATGCAACTGTCCCTGCTCTCCATGAATACAGTCTAAAAAGGGGGGAAAATATATGCTTTGACAGACTAATAATCATGAGTGCTACAGGGGAACCCTATAATCCAATATACCAATAGATATCTGTGATCTCTCATCAATGGTTCTCCCTCCAATAGTACAGATCATAACAAAAGAGAATGCAGCAGTTCAAAGCATGTCCATAAATACGATCAAATGATGATTCAATCAACAAAACTGACTTTCTACATATGTGAGAATGTGGCTAGAGAGAACATTTTAAATCTGCATTTATTAGTGGAAAACAAAGGAGTAAATATAATTTGTGAAGGTTCTTAAGCAGTAGCATTTATGGTGCATTGACTAGGAGCAGGCAGTAAGCACTTGAAAAGATCCTGAGACAAATACTATACTGGTCCTAAGTCTAGCTTGTTTTAAACTGGGTGTGGTCTATAGCCCATGTTATTTTTCAGAATATTTAAGCAGACCAATGATCTCAACAATGTGGATAGTTGCTTCAAAAGAGCTCATAACTCATCTGGACTTTCTCATTCATTCTGTGCAATTCTTATCTATGACATTCCAATAGACTTCACAGGGAAACTTCCCAACAAATGGGATGCCTTGGTCTGGGTCTTTTTTTTATTCCATGGATAACAGTGTTAACACTCAGGTGGTCTACCTAGCTACTCTTGGTACATAACCAGCCCACTTTTTTTCTAAGCCTACATCTCCTTGGTATTTCTTCTATCGATTTCTGTCCTCCTATCATTACTGGCAATATCACAGACTACCCAGACCTACCATGTGCCTTTCCATTGACTTTTGTTATTATAGAGACAGCCACTTACATATAACTACATCTCACAAGTAAGGCACTTAACCCCTCTCTAAGCCTAAGCTTCATTGTCCATAAAATGAGGGTGCTAGATGTAGAAAGAGCCTCACGGGTTGTTGTGAGGATCAGATAACAAAGTGCATAAAGCAGCACTTTGAAAATATTAAAGAATCATATAAATTTCAGTTTTCATCATTTTCTCTTCCTCACCTTTTCCTGGCAGCCCACTAGGATGGGCACACTTGCCCTGGCCCAGACGCTTTTCCCGTCTTTAACTTCTTAAGTAGCATTTCTGCTTCCTCGTTATTGCATATGAAGTCCACTGTCATTGATAATTAAAATAGGCCTTTATAGTAACGCTGACAGATCTGGTCCGTTTGCTGTCCTTTCAGTGTCTTCTAATGCCCTTAACATGAGCTGACATCAAGCTTTGTGCAGATGCATTTTTCCCCTGACTTCATTTAACTGCTGTGTGACCTGATACTACTCATAATCTTCCACTATTCTCCTTTATAATGTTTTTCAAATGAACTTATATTTTAAACCTTCATTGGTTTTTGTTTTCAGTATCTCTATGAGGCCCCTGGTGAAAGAGGTAAAACACTTAGCTCCCTGTTCTTCTCTCCTAACTCGGGGAGTTTGGAACTCTAGGCCTAACTCCACTGGACTAAAGCTCTACAGAATGTTGTTTTCTTGTTATTCACTCCTGAACTCCGAATGTTATTTCCACCCATTAGTTATCTTTTGCATTTGACCCTGGGTTCCTTTTTTCACCCAATTCCCTGACCCTCTCCTAGTCCAGAGGATGTACGTATCTACCACCAATCAACGTGTACAAGCTAAGTCACGTTTCTATGAATAGAATGAAAGGAATATACCATCTCCAGGAATGTCCAAACAAGTAATACAGTGGGATGGTTTTATTCATACCATCTGAAATGACCAGTTAGTCATTTATCAATTAATATCATATCAATTAATAAATATTTCCCTGTTTCAATACACAAAATAATAGATGGCAATTAGAGGATATTTTCTATACACATAATTCAATTAACTGTGTAAGTGACAATCCTCCTTAGATTACTATTATGAGTCTAGCTCACAAATAAATTTTTGGTGATTGTTCTACTTCAAGCATTGATTGTGAGGTAAAAAATGCTGCAGCAAAAATTTAATGAAAATCTCTTTGGATTTTCACTTAGGAGTAAGTATCTTTGTTCTCACCACTTTTTAATTATTTCTTTGTTAGCAAGGACCATAGTAGCGACATACGGATAACTGTTAACATCACTTTCACCACAGCAGACAAACCCTGTTACTCTTCTATAACTTACTCTTAACAACGATGGCAACTCCAACAGAGATTGGGATGGGTAAAATTATTGGTTTATTAGTGTTTCATTATAAACCCATTTTTCACAACTTGAAGAAAATCCAAGTAGAAGTTAATAAAAGCTGTGTAAATTTCCGTTAGCTAATAAATCAATATGCTTATTAACCTTTCACAATATGAAAGTAAGAAAAGAAAAATTACCTCTGTGACAGGCACATTTTCTTGTAGTTCAGTTGTATGAGATGCCAGCAATCCAATCACCCGGGCAACCTTGGCCCGTCTGTGAATTGACAGAGATTAGTTGGCCTTGGGAGAAAAAAAACTGAAAAGAGGCTTAGGTTATCTAAGAATTTACTAGTTGCACCAGTGAGTGATGTTCATTATGAATTCCTGTATACAACCAGCCTGATGTGAGAGAAGCACAGAGTATTTCTGTTAACACCAACGTACAACGTTGGGCCAATCTTGGCTATAAATGCTCTCTCAAGAATATGAATAACTGAGAAAGAGGTGATAAAAGGGCTGGGGATCCTTATCTTTCTCTGTGGACTCATAGGGCACTTGCCTCAATCGTGTCTCCTCAAATCCAATCCAAAGAAAGCTTCTAAGATCAAGGTGGGGGCGGGGGAAGGCACTAGTTCCAGAATCCTAGGATTTCCAAGCTCCTGTTATCTTTACAAATGAATGCTATAAAAACAGTATAATCCAATTGAACTCTACAAGTGATTATTTAGTGTCTCCCTCCTACATGCCCAGGCCCCTACTAGGCACTAGAGAGACAAAGGTAGAAATGAGTGTTTCTCCTTGAAGGGAGATTACATTCAATCAAGGGACATGGCATGCTGATGAATAAGTACATATGAAATAAATTCAAGTTTAATCTGTGGGAGAGAGGGGACTAGCAGCTGGGGGGGTAGAGGGTGTGGAGGATAAGGCCTTCTGGTAGAAGGTAGTACACAGGGCTGGAGGTGAGGACCAGGTGAGTTTTAGGCCTGAGTGAAAGCACAGAGATAGGAAGTGGAGTGTCATGGGTGAAGGTTATTTTGGCTCCATTGTGGAAGTATGGTGTGGGCCTCGATAGAAAGGGGGAGGCTAGGGAAGAGATATGGATTCACAGGGAAAGATAAGAAACACTCTTTTAGACAAGCTGAGTTTCAGAGGCCTGGAAGGTCTGAGAGATCCAAAAGGCAGCTGGTAAAACAAGACTGGGGCTCAGGAAACAGGATGTCTAATAAGGCTTTATTTAATTTCATTTATTTCATTTTATTTATAGTTCTTTGTTTAGTATATTGAATGCATTCATAAAGTATTAAATGCTCATAAAATGACTTTCAAAACCATGCTTCCTAACTTAGAGTTTTAGGTTTGAAGAGTAAACACTGTAAGAAATATACACAAAATTAAGAAATTCACTCAACATGTATTTACCAAGGCCCAGCACATGTTGTGAGAGATTATGATAATAATACTTTACATCTGTGTATCACTTTATAGCTTTCAAATCACCTTCCCATATACTGTCTTATGTGATTCTAAAAAAGTACTAAGTGATTCTCACAAAGAAAGTATTATTTAACAACATTTTTAAAAATATATTATTTCTGCCTTTATATCCCTAGGGTCTAGGACAACACCCTGTATGTATTGATCTTTAACTATATATACTGAAAGAATAAATAGGTGAACAAAGGACAGCCCCAGGAGAGGGGTTACCGGCAGAAGAGGCTAACTTACTCCCAGGACTAAATTTTCATTCTGATAAAAGGACAATTTGAAACATTCTCCTTAAAAATACAAAGATGGGGGATGGCCAGGTGGCGCAGTAAGAGCACTGGCCCCAGCACTGGGAGAGCCGGGATTGCTTCCAGCCTCAGATACTTGGCACCCACACAGAATAACTGGCCGTGTATCCTTGAGCAAGTTACTTAACCCCAATTGCTTTAAAAAAAATACAAAGATGGTTCTAAGAGCTAGTTTAAATCCTAAAACTGGGGGTGGCTAGGTGGCACAGTGAAGAGAGCACTGGCCCTGGAGTCAGGAGGACCTGGGTTCAAATCCGGCCTTAGACACTTACCACAAAAACTAGCCATGTGACCTTGGGCAAGTCACTTAACCCCAACTGCCCTCCAAAAAGAAAAAAAAATCTTTTGGGTGGCTAGGTGGCACAGTGAATAGAGCACTGGCCCTGGAGTCAGGAGGATCTGAGTTCAAATCTGGCCTCTGACACTTAACTCTAGCTGTGTGACCTTGGACAAGTCACTTAACCCCAATTGCCCTGCCTTCCCCCCTGCAAAAAACAAACAAACAAAACCAATATAAGGCTCAACCCCAGTCAATTTGTTTCAGGGAGGCTGGGTGGAGCAGTGAATAGAGCACTGGCCCTGGAATCAGGAGGACCTAGGTTCAGATCCAGCCTCAGACACTTAATACCAAAAATAGTCGTGTGACTTTGGGTAAGTCACTTAACCCCAATTGCCTTCCAAAAAGCAAATAAATAAATAAGTGAATCCTAAAACTGAAAACAATGTTGTTGAAGCCTCTATGTCATATGCAACTAATACTTTTGGAATAAATTATAGGAGTAAACAATGAAGGTTTGGTATAAATCTTTTAAAATATTAACAAGAACATGTTTCTCACAGAGCCTAAGGTTCTGTGAGGCACCTGCCATGCTGTGAATGCGCGGTCCACATAAAGTAATAAATTTGATAACACAGTGAGAAAGCATGCTGAAGAAAATGAAAATGTGACTTACATATCCCAATTTGGAGCTGCTCGTAGCTGCTGGATTAGCAAGGACAGCTAGGATGAAAAGCCAAAATAGACGTTTTATGAGACAAGATGTGGGAACACGTGTGAACAGAGTGAAGCTTTACACTTGAGGACATCTGTACTTCCACTAAAGACATGAAATTTTCCATAAAGCAATATGGGGATGTAAAGATATGAGAATGCTGGGCATGGGGATCACATAAAAATGGAAAATTGCAAATAGGAACGTTTCTATCCCCTCCTATACATTAAAATTTTCTACCCACCAGAAAAAGAAGTGAAACAATAGTATCTCGAGAGGGAACAAGCAGATATTCTTTCAGCCCAGGACCCAAACTGTTATCTCTCAGAGTAATAGAAGAAGTTTGGGCTAAGCCATAATGCCACAAATATGCCAATTTACAGGAGACAAACTAAAAATGATCATGCCCAAACTATGTAGGGCTTTAGAAAACAAAACTCTACCAGCAAGATGATTTGATAGCTGAGGTAGAAAACAGAAATATTACAAACCAAAAATTAATAGAGAAAATAACTGAATTCATCAAAATTTCAGAATAAAAGATCACCCTATAAAATCTTTTACATTATTGCTTAATGTTAACAAAGATTTTTTTGAAAAAAGAAGCTTCTCTCACAACAACAAAAATCATAAAATATCTGGGAATCAACCTAATAAGGAATATTACAGGAACTGAGAACTCCCGAACTCCGATGACCAAGGCCTGCCTACATACATGACTCTAGGGACCTTTAGTGTTGATGGAGAGGTTGAATTAATATTAGAAAAAAGACAAAACTACCCAAGATAATTCACACATTTAATATAATACCCACCAAAATAGCAAAGTTTTTCTGTATAGACCTAATGCAAATCATAATGACCTTATCTGGAAATTCAATAGGCAGGAATTAAGGGTCACATTAAAAAAAACTAACTGATGAAGGGAGTTTGGCACCCCCAAACTACAAAAGGGTTAACATCAAAGCTCTCTAGCACCAAACAAAAAATGAAGAAGTTGATCAATGGAACAGAATAGATATGTCCAATGTCAGACCAAATCTATTCAAAAGATTAGTGTGTAACAAACTTTTTAAAAAATAACAACTAAGGAAAGGAACAGTATTCAATATGTACTTTGGAAAAAGTGGTTGATAATTTGATGGAAAAGGGACTGGGACCCTCATGTTATGTCATACACTGATGGCAGCAAATTTCAGCTGAATGAGAAACTTAAACATAAAAAAAGAACTCTTGAAAAGAGAAGGAAAACAGGATGAACAGTGGAAGAGATTTTTTTATTTAATTCATTGCTTTTTTCAATTTAACAAGTGGAAGTAATTATTTCTAACAAGATGGCTATTCCAGACTACATTAGAATAAAAAATTATCATATAAGAAAAAATATCATTAAATGAAAAATACTTGCAGGAAATATAACTAAAAGTTGACATGCAAAACACATGAGGAACTTCTGAAAAGTCCCAGTTATGACTCAGTTCATAATGCAAAAATTTCTAAGTCATATGAAGATAGTTTTTAACAGAGCAAACATAAATTTTAATAATTACTTGAAAAAAAGCCCAATTTCACTAATAACCAGAGACTTTCATTAAAATGCAAATTAAAACAACTTTGAGGGGGATGGAGCCAAGATGGAGGAGTAAAGGCAGGGAATCACTTGAGCTATCCCAAATTCTCATCCAAACAACTTTAAAATAACACCTCAAAACAATTCCTGGAGTAGCAGAACCATCAAATGTACAGGGTGAAACAATTTTCCAGGCCAAGATCACTTAGAAAGTTCATGTAATGGTGAGAGCAGAGCACCATCCAGCACAGGCAGCGTCCAGCAAGCCAGCCGCAGCCGTGGGGGCAACTGAATCTACAGAGGTGGTTTCTGGAGCTCTCAGTCCACAGACCATAAGGGGGTCAAACAACTGGTGAGAAGGCAATTACAGGGGACCTTTGGCCAGCATTGGGTGCAGGACTCTGTTACACTGCACATAAGCACTTCTGGGTCACAATCCCAGGCCCTTGAGGAAGGCAAGCAGAAGCGGGGACCCTCGTCATAGCCAAAAGGTGGAAAAGAGTGCATGTGGTCATTCACAGACCAGAGCTCAGGCCAAGAAAACACTGACCATGCTGCTCCTTAGGTCATACCACCTAGGACGAAAAATGCTAATGGAATCTGAATGCAGACTGAAGCATATGTTTTTTTACTTTCTTTGTTTTTCTTAGGGTTTTTTTTTGTCTGTGTTTTCCTTTGTAAAACAGAAGTAACCAATACAGAAATATGTTTTGCATGACTGCGCATGTATAACCTATAGCAAATTGCTCGCCTTCTCAAAGAAGAAGGAGGGAAGAGAAAAAAAGGGAATTTGGAACTTAATGTTTTAAAATATAGAACATTAAAATTGCTTTTACATTTAACAGGAAAAAGCAAAATATTTCAAAATAAATTAATTAAAGAAAAAAACAACTTTGAGGTATGAGCTTAAACCTATCACACTGGCAAAATCATTAAAAGCCATGAAACTCAGTATCAGCTGGGTTGTGGAAAAACAGATGTACTCACTCACTGCTGATAGAATTGCAAATTTGTGGAATCTTTTTGTCCAGCAATCTGGCAGGACATAGTACAAGTTACAAAAATAGTCACACTCTTCTTCTACTCAACAATTACATTGTTAGCAAGATATTCTGAGAGTGTTATCCAAAACAAAAACAAAAACCCACCTATTCAAAGTTCTTGATCACAGTGTTACATGTTATTGAAAAGAAAAATGGAAGCATTTTTGGAAGGGTCCAATAATAGCGAAATGGTTTTTAAAATCAGAGAAACGTACTATAATAATGCAATTAAGATAAAAGAGATATGGGGTATAGATAAATCTGAAAGTAGCTTAAAAAGTACAACTAGGAAAAAGCAGTCTGGATTGACTACAATCACCCAACGAAAAGTAAATGAGAATAAATGAACAAGAATCTTAATGGTAACTCAGAGGAAGGAACTGAAAAGGAGCTTGGATTCTTAATGCACTGAAATTGGTGATGACAGGAGTGTTATATATTGAATATCGTATAGATGTATCTATGCATCCATACACACATGTATATAGTGAATAAGCCTTGATGCTTGCCTCACTCTGACTAATGATTTTCATCAGTGACAGGATTTCCACATTTGGATAGAGGCCCCTGAATGTTCAGCACTGCCTTCCCTTTAGTTTCTAAAGTGAGCTCTTATTGCACTGGCCCCTAACAGACAGACAGAGCACTTGTGCTGGATGGCCATGTGGCTGGGTCTCTCCCGGCCCTGACCCCTTACCATCTGCGAGTGGATCAGCTTCGTGGCTACTTCCTTGTGGTTGGAGATGGTGCACAAATAGTAAAGCAGATTGAGTTTGGCCCGTGAGGCTGCCATGCTCTTCTCAGTGGTGTCCAGTTGGGAACAGACTTGTTGCAAAAACTCATGCCATTCTTGTTCCTTTAAAAATAGTAACTTCTCGGCTAAGAGGGGAAAAAAAAGGCAAACAGATGTTTTACAAGCACACACCTTTCATAACAAAAAGTAACTTCATAAAAGCAAAGGAAAGTCCCTGACTTCAGAACCTTTGGTGTTTCACATTGTTCACTTTTTTAAAACATTCAAAGCAAAAGTTCAACAGACTTAACAGCATATTAGTAAGCAAAGATTAGCTGGAAATATTCAGAGGCAAACAGAAGAGGACCTAATAAATCAATAACTAATATAAAAGTAAAAGTAGTCCAAGCCTCATGCAGACACAAGTCAAAAATAAAAGTGTGGAGCGTTCCAAAGTTAGCTATATCAATATAATAACTGTGAGACCCTGGGCAAGTTTACTTAACCTCTCTCAGCCTCAGTTTCCCAATATGTAAAATGAAGATAAAAGCACTCACTTATCCAAAGAGATAATATAAAGTTCTTTACAAACTTTAAAGAGATCTATATAAATGTCAGTTATTAATACTATTACTTTAATTCTCTTTAAATCCCTTATAATTTTTTTTTTTTGCTTATGGATTTCCCATTCTCTTCATTTGAACTCTGTACATAAAAGAGCAAGGTAGAGGTCTACACAACACTATCCTAGGTGGTGCAGCAGATAAAGCACTGGACCTGGAGTAAGGAAGATGAGTTCAAATTCATACACCCAGGAAACTGACGCAGACAGAGGTTAAGTGACTCCCCCAGGGTCACATAACTAGTAAAGGTTGTGTGATTATATTATAATTATATAATTGTTATTATCCTAAAACCTAATAGTGATTATTATTATCCTGAAACCTAAAACAATTCTGAATACTAAGTTAAAAAAAATCACATTCACAGCAGAACAGTCTTCAGTTTGAAAGAACAGATATCCATGGGTGACACAACCAAAGTTGAAATATTGAACTAGGAAGTAGCTAAGACAAAATACATCTCATTCATTCTTTATTTTTATTTCTTTTTATTTTTTTTGAGGCTGCACTATTATTCTCTTTATTAATTATTTGTTTACTTTTAGTTTACAAGATTCAGTTCCACAATTCCTTGAGTTTCAAATTTTCTCTCCCTCCCTTCCCTTCCCTCCCCTCCCCCATGGTGGCATACAATCAAGTATAGAATCTGCAAATACTTTCACATCAGACATTAGTCAGGTTATAAAGAAGGATTGTATCAAATGGAATGAACAATGGGAAAGAGGAAACAAACCTAAACAAGATAAAGAAAAAGAGCAGGTAGTTTGATTCAATCTGGATTCCAACTCTGTTCTTTCTAGTTCTTTCTCTGGATGTAGACATCTCTCTCCATCATGAGTCTTTTGGAGTTGACTTATAACCCTGCATTGCTGAGAAGAGTCCAGTCTATCAAAGTTGGTCATCACACATACGCTGTCTGTAATTGTATACAAATTTCTCCTGGTTCTGCTCTTCTCACACAGCATCAGTTCGTATAAGCCTCTCCAGGTAAATATGAAGTCCATCTGCTCCTCGTTTCTTTCTGTGTCTCCCTTGTGTCTCATAATTGGAAGCTGAATTTTCCACTGAGCTTTGACTTTTTCACCAGGAAGGTCTGGAAATCCATTATATCGTTGAATGATCATCTCCTTGCCTAGAAGAATATGTTCAGTTTCTCTGGATAGGTGATCCTTGGTTGTAACCCAAGTTCTTTTGCCTTGCGAAAAATCATATTCCAGTTCCTCCGATCTTTCAGTGTAGAATCTGTCAGATCCTGTGCGATCCTCACTGTGGCTCTGAGATATTTGAATTGTTTCCTTCTGGCTGCTTGTAGTATTTTATCCTTTACCTGATAGTTCTGGAGTTTGGCCACAACCTTTCGAGAACTTTTCAATTTGGGATCTCTTTCAGGAGGTGACCGGTGGCTTCTCTTGATTTCTATTTTACCCTCTGGTTCTAGGATCTCAGGGCAGTTTTCCTTGATGAGCTCTTGGAAGATGTTGTCCAGCCTCATTTTTTCATCATGATTTTCTGGTAGGTCTATGATTCTCAGATTATCTCTCCTGGATCTGTTTTCCATGTCAGTTATTTTTCCATTGAGATATTTTACCTCTTTTTCTAATTTTTCATTCTTGATGTTTTGTTTGTCTGATTCTTGGTTCCTCATAGAGTTAGTTATTCATTTCAATTTGGTTGATTCTAGTTTTTAGCGAATTATTTTCCTTGGTTAGTTTTTGAAGCTCCTTTTCCATATCACACATTTTTCTTTTTTAGGAGCTGTTTTCTTCATTGTAATGTTTTTCTAATTTTGCAATTTTGATTTTAAAAGAATTATTCATTTTATCTCCTATCTCTCTAAATTGGTTTTCAAAGTTCTCTTTGAGCTCATCTAAGAATGCTTTCTGTGCTTGAGACCAGTTTCCTGTTGAGGCTTCAGCTGTGGGTATGGAGTCAACACTGTCTCCCTCTGAATTTGGTTCCTCCCACTCACAATAGTAGGACTCCAGAGTCTTTGTCTTTGCAGTCTGCTTTTTACCCATTTTGAGGCAGGGCCCTAGCCATGCCTTCCCTCTAGGGTTCCCAAGCCTTTACTGTTTAGGGTTTTGCTTTGGGGCAATAATTACTATGTTTTCAGGGTCAGAGTTGGGAACTGGAGCAGCCAGGGTTCACTCTGCCACCCTGGTCCCTGGAAGTCCAGATAGGGGCTTTTTAAATTTCCAGGCTGTGGGTTGGTTGTCTCAGGAGCAGCTGCTGCCCCTGCCAGGGGCCCTGCATTTGATTCTTACCCTGCTCTGCCCATTCTCAGACCTGCAGTGATAGTCCTGGCAATGGCCCTTGTAGTTGGTAGGTCAACTTGCTGGTCAAAAAATGCTATCCACCTCCAGAGACAGAACTGATCAACTCATTCTCTCACTTTTTTCTGCAATATGGCTGATATGGAAATACGTTTTGCATGATTTCACATGATGTCACAGTGTCTGCCATCTCAGTGGGTGAGGGAGGAATGGAAGGGAGGGAGAAAATCTGAAACTCAAAATTTAAAAAGAAAAGAATGCTAAAAATAAATAAATATTCTAAGATATTTAAAAAGAAAAAGACAAGGGGGAGTTCTACATAGGATGACACGACTTAACTTTTGAAAGAACCTTAGAAATTATCCAGTATAACTCTTCCCCCCCCCCCAGGGTTGAGTTTTGTGCCCCTGGGCACCCACAGAGCCTGGATCTTTGCAGAGGTTCCCCAAATTAAGTCCAACAAACCTCCTACTCCCCCAGGTAGCTCTCAAAAAAAAACCAAAAACCCAAAACTTGAAAAGAAACTCAGTGCTAGTAATGAAAAGGAACACAAATGAATTCTAAAGAACCTTTAAAATCTCAAGCCTTTTTAGGGATGAACAACACTTGAAAACTACAGTCATTTGCTGAAAAGGCCCTCAGCCGTGCCCCCTCATCACAAGGTTTTGTCTGAGCAAAAAGCATTGAGATAGCTGACCCTCTAAACAGTCTAAACTCAGACCTGAGGAAATGAGATACCGCTTCATTCGGAAATGAACGCGTAGTTGGCTGACCTCCATCTTCAAGCATAGTAAACTCTAACAGTAACACCCTAAACAGTTTTAAAAAAAGGCGAGGGGGGAGTTAAAAGGAAGACATGTTATTCTCTTGATAAACTCCCTTTTGTTCTTATAAATAGAAGCTCTGCTTTGTGCCTATAAAAAGTGTGGTATTTAGAACATTCAGTTGGAAGAATATTCCCCTACTCCCTTCCCAGATAACTTTGCTCATCTGCATGTACATGTCACAATTCCGTTTTCACTCATTACCTCATCAGCTCTTGGATTTCACACTGGGTGGCTCTAGTCTCTACCATGTCCAGTTGTCTTCCACAGAGCTTAGCATAGGTCCAACCATGTTACCAAGTGCCTCAAACACTATCATATTTCCCTACTGCCTCTAGTACAAATCAGGAACTCCCAAATTTGGTGTTTAAAGCCTTCACCCCTGGCTCCCATCTAGTTGTTATTCCCCTTTATGCACTCTCTGGTCCAGCCAAACAGGCCTAATTGCTGTCACCTTCACACTACATCCATCTCTCCTCTCCCCACCTTTGCACAGGCTGGTACCCACACCAGCACCTTAGAATTCCTCCCTCCCTTCACAGCTCAGCCCAAATACCACCTCCTGCACGGAGCCTTTACTATATTGCCATGGGGTAGTGCCTACCTACCCCTATTGTCATTTAACTGGTATTCAATTTGCATGCATTTGGTACTGCTAATGTGAATTTTGCATCCTCAATACTTAGTACAATGCCCGGCACACAGTAGATGCTTAATAAATGCTCGTCCTTGGAAAACTCAAGAGCTTTCCCTACTCTACTACTTGAAATATAATAGAAGGCAGTCAAATTAAATAATAAATTATGAAGTGCACAAGCTCAGAGGTTCTGAGGCTCCAATGAGACAAAGGAGGTAAGGCACTTTGGAAACCTGAAAGCATTTTGTAAATGCCAATTGTCATTGCTGTCATTGTTGTTCTCGTTGTTGTTTGCCTGCAGTTCCCAGGCCTCCCATATGGTGACAACGTCATTGTCTGAGCCTTCTCCTGCAAAGCTAAAGTCATACCCATAGAGCAGGAAAGGGGTGCGCTGGTAAATGTTTAACAACCAGGATCTCCAGAAAAGAAGCATGCATACACATTTTGGAGGTCAGTCTTCATTATTAACACTTCCTCAAGTCAACAAAACAATGAATCAAGTACTCATTTGTCATGACTGCTATTTTCTGAGGTGTAAATATTCAAATTGAAAATGCCACAGCTGGCTCCAGCCCACCCACAGATCACTCAAGTCTTGCTCTGACCCTGGAGCAGGTGACCCTGGGTCCCAGAAGGCTAACAATTTCTGGCAGGACCTGCCAAGCTGGGAATGAGTATGAGCTCGGGACAAGTGCTCCTCCAACATGACACTCCATCTCCCAACTCCATGCCTACACCCTTGCTGTCACCCATGTGGAGTCCTCTCCTTCCTTGCCTCTTGTCTCTTAGCCTCCCTAGCTTCCTCCTAGACTCCATTCAAATGCCATTTTCTTCAGACGTGCTCTCTACCCCATCTGAGATCACCTTCCATTGAGTCTGCATGCATAGTTGTTTGTACGTGTATTCTTGACCAGACTATGAGTTCCTTGAGGGCAGGGACCATGTTTTTGCCTTTCCTCATACCCCCAGCACATAGCACGGTGCCAGGGACATAGTAGGAGCTGAAAAAATTACTGCTGACTGAGTGACTGAGAATGAAGGACCAGCCTTAGTAAGTGCTAAGATATTCATTATTTTTTTTTTTAGTACAGGATAGTACAGGAAGTCGTCTGCTAAAGAATGGGAGAATTTCTATTTGCATCAATGGAGAAAATGCCCATATCAATGAAATGATGGCTCTTTTCACGTAATAAAATAAAATGTACCAAGCCTGACCAGAGTCTGGCCCTTCCTCACAGGGCACACAGAAACAGCTGGTGAGCAGGATTTGGCCCTCAGGCTGCAATGGGCCAACCCCTCCTCTAGAGTTCTCATTTTGCATTTAAATTTTAAATTCTTAATGCATTCTTCTATTTGTGTCCAACTGGGTTTTTGTTGGAAGCTTTGTTTGTAATTGCTATGAAGCCACTCTTTTGGGTCTATGCCTTGGATGTTCCTAGATCCATAATAATTTTCTGTCATTGGTATCTCTTTTTTTGTTTACTCATTTTTCCAGCTTTCCTTCCTGAATTAGGAATATATGTCGGGTCCAAGTTTATACACACATTTGGAGGGAATGTCAAGGCTTTGTTTGGTCCCCATCTGTATTATCTGGGGTCTTGCTAATAGCTTTCTATGGGTGATGAGCATTATGCTCTTCAAGACTCTGAGGGGTGGCTCAGGCTGCTGAGCTGCAAGCTTTAAGTACCTTAAGCAGTCTGATCTGGGGTACATTCTACTCCCTGCCTTCTCAATTAGAGCTCTGTAGACTCCCATCCCTTTGTAGACTTAAGGCTACAATGTGACAGGTTTTGGTGTCCTGAGCAAAAAAGAAAAGCTTATGATCTCATAACAAGTATCAGGATTAGGATTCAAAAGCAGATATCCTTCTAAGCCCACTGCTCTATCTAATACTATGTTGATTCATTCACTAGGAGGATTTACCCTCACCTAATTCCACAACAGGAGCAATTCACTTCTCCACGCAGGGATCCCTCTTGCATGGGATGGGAAACAGTCCGAGCTAGTTAGCTGGCATGATGATTAGACTAGTTCCAAAAGGGAATTTAATTTTCTACATATGTGTTGTTTTTCCCCAGTAATTCATAATGTAGACAGATGATCAAGCAATTAGGGCTTGGATGTACATGATTATAATTAGCAAAAGTAGAAGGATCTTTGTTCAGATGGAAAACATTGCCACATTAAAATGTCTCTGAAAGGACTTTTCTTGTTTGCTAATTTCCAGAACATACCTGTATAAGCTGGTAAATGTAGCATTTTCGCATCAAATCTAATGGGTGGTTGTTTCATTATCTGTGTTTAAAAAAAAAGTTTCATTCAAAATTTTGTGTGTACTTAATATCATAAAATATCAAATAGGTAAGAATGTAAAGCATTCATTACAAATAAAAACAAATACTATATTGAATGAAATCATTAAGCAACTGATAAATCTGATAGAATATAAGCACCTTAAGAGCAGGACCTCTTCCACTTTTGTCTTTGTACATACAGTGCCCAAGACTAGGCCTCATACATAGAGTGTGATTAACAAATGCTTGCTGATTAATTGACTGATTCAGCAACTTTTTATTAAAGACCTACTATGTGAAATATAACATTTTAGGTAATTCGGAAGACACAGATAAGACCCAGTTGATGTTGTCAAGGAGGTTAAAACCTATGCCTACAGCTGAAACTGGGCTCACAGACCACAGGATCATTCATTTAGAGGTGGAAGGGATCTCAGAGGCCTCCAAATTCCACTCTCTCATTTTTCAGATGGAGAAATTGGGGTCCAGTGGTGCAGTGAATAGAGCACTAGCCCTAAAGTCAGGAGGACCTGAGTTCAAATCTGGCCTCAGACACTTAACACTTACTAGCCATGTGACTTTGGGAAAGTCACTTAACCCCAATTGTCCTGCCTTCACCCCCCCCCCAAAAAAAAAAGAAATTGGGGCTCAGAGAGGTTTTGATTTTCTGCCACATCAAACAAGGTTATCCCTATTGTTACAGTTTCAAGGAATCTTCTACAATTTTCAAATATGCCTAGGGAATTACTTGAAGGAAAAGGACACTTAAGGCAGTATCTGCTCTACGAAATCAAATGTTTTTTTTTTAAATCAAACAAATAATAGGAATATTGAGATCTTGTGTTCTCTACATCTTCCAGTCAACTGTGCTATGATAAACATGCTTTCTGCTGTGGAATATATCTGGGAAAAACCTGCCTCTTCCTGTCTGATGACAAGACAAGGAGGCAAGGAATTCATGGTGTCCTCAGTGTTTCTTTTTTATCTTTTTGAAAATGTTGCATAAAACACAAAAAAGAGATGGTTGGTAAATAAGAATTTAAAAAACTAAATAACTGTGTGATCTCATAAGGCTATACATGATGAACTCTCAAAATAATTATACCAACCGATTCAAAAGTTATTGTTACTTACAGAAGCTTCTCAGAAGCATGAAAGACACAAGCAAAGATTCTTTTTTTTTTTTTTTGCTTTTTGGAGGGCAACTGGGGTTAAGTGACTTGCCCAAGGTCACACAGCTAGTTTTTGTGTTAAGTGTCTGAGGCCAGATTTGATCCAGGGCTGGTGCTCTATTCACTGTACCACCTAGCCTCCCCTCAAGAAAAGATTCTTGATGAACAAGAATAATAATCCGACATGATTGTAGATACTGCATTTTATATAGTGAGTTAAGGGCTTCAAATCTCTTTTTCTCACAACCACCTTGTGAGGAACATGATGGAGGAACCTATAATAATAACAGCAGCAGCAGTAACAATAATGCCCATTTACAGATGAGGAAACTGAGGTTTTGAGAAGTTAAATACCTTGCTCCTGGTCACACAGCTCACAAGTGTGTGTGAGACAGAATCTGAACCCACGTCTCCTGATTCCAATATTTTCACTCCTTCCAGTACACCAGGCAGAGGGTGAATAGAGATAAGAGAAAAGAGTTCGTGCAATTGAAAATGGAGATTAAAAAAAAAAACTTGAAAAAATAAGGAGTAGAGAGACAGGAAAAGGAAAAGCAATGACAAGAAATTACGTGCAGATGAAGAAGATAAAAAAAGCACAGGAGGTAAAAAGGAAAAGTCAACAAAGAGAAAGTAGAGCCCAGAGAGCTAGACCTGGCACCTAACAGGTGTTCAACAAATGCCTGTTAATTGACTGAGGGATGATGGAGTGAAAGGTGAACAGGAATAACTAGATCTGAGACCAAAAAGAGAAGCCTAAGCAAAGAGATTGTGATGTTTAGACTGGAAAGAAGGAAAAGATAAAGGTAAAAGACAGAGTAAGGAAAATTCACTAGAAAAATGATGAGGGGTAAAAATATCAGAAAGGTAGAGTATATGAAAAGATGATTAGACAAGACCTTAGGAGACAGTACAGGAAGACAATTAGAAGAGGAAGAGAAGAGCTTAGAAGAAAAAAATCAAGGCAAAGGAAGAAAAGTGCATGAGAAACACCACCAGAAAGCTGTTCATATGTAAGGCAAAACATATTTTGCCCAAAAGCGTATTGCAGGTTTCAGAGCTCCCACAATGATTTTTACATTTTTTATACCTTTGGATTATCAATTATTGGGGTCACAATGAGGTCAGCATCAGTATAGATGAGCTCCTTCATTCTGGACTCTATGTCCTGCTGAGATAAATATGGATTTTTCACCTGGAAAGAAGAACCAATACTCAATTATCTTTTCTTTGACAAATCATTCAAATGGTCAAGTGAATGTGTGATCTCATTGCTTCAGGAGTTCCCTCTATTTTGACAAATTAAAAGCTTTTTGAAAGATGTCCATTAAGAATGTCACTTCAAGCAATATTATATTATTGCAAATTTATAACAAATTAAATAGTTTTTCCACTTTCTGCAAACACTGCGAAGTAACGCTTTCCTTCTCTAGTATCACATAATGCTGAGAAGATAAAGACCAAAGTTTCAATGGACGGATGGAAATCTACTTCAAAGGCCTGTACAGAAAGCTGGATTTTCTACTGCCAGAACACTGAGTAGCTCACTTACCCAGCTAGGCTCTTCTCAGTCAGTTCCTTCCCTATTAACTTTAAGTCACAAATGAGGTTAACAATTTTGGAATTAGCCAGAATGTGAACCCCAACACCATGAGGAAGAGAAGCTTCTGATACTACATGGACCCCAAAAGAAAGCTACCAGGACTAGCCTTCGGAGGAAGAGCTGGTTTCTGGCTCCAGCTCTGCCCCACCTGCAGCAAAGCTCAAGCTGCTTCCCCTCTCTGGTTTCCACTCACTCTTCTTCAAATGAGGGGAGACTAATTGGTCTCCAAGGTGTCTTCAAGGGCTAATATTCTATGACTGCATAACACTTAAGTGTTTGAACACAGTCCAGTGACATGATGTTTGTTTTTTTATCTTTCCTGACTTAAAATGAAGAAGCTTGCTTTGAGAACTTGGACTGTCATTACTTAGTTACACATTGTCTTCACTACAGAAGTGATCTTCTCATATACCTCCTCACTGATTCCAACACGCTACGGTGAAGAAGGGAAGGTTGTCAATCTCCTATTGCCCCCTCCACTCCCCTAGAGCAGATTCAACTACTGAAGATAAGAGTAATCTTCTATTGTTATGCCACATCTTATTTTGGAGATCATACTAGTGTGGTTAGATGTGATAATTTTTATTTCAATGATACCAAGTTGATTTGATTTTACTAACTCCATTTTTACACTGAGTTATTTTTTAAAGTCCATTTCATGAGTTACCAGATTTTTAATAAGAAAAAATTAGCAACTTTCCCTAACTGATGCTGATAACAATTATAACTATAATTATGAAATAAAGATACAATTAACCTACTACTTTGAAAAAAAACACACTAATCCATTCTTGTTCTATGGAAATCTGAATTAACTAATTAGGCTTTTGCAGTTAAACATTTATGAAGTAACAGTATGTTTGCCAAAAGAACAAGGATTGCTAATTAATTTCACAATCTGTACCAAGAAATAATCTAACCACTGGAAACCAATACAAATAGTTCTAAAATCCTATTCCTTTGCCTAGATTTTCTCTCTATGTGGAAAAAAAAATAGTTTCCCTTGCTTACCTCTGTTGAAGGAGAAGTCTGCAGGGTTGGTTTATGGGTTACATCAGAATGACCCCCCAGTGCAGTGCTAGTTCTAGGAGTTGGGCGAGAACTGAAAAGAAAACACCAATCCCAACCACTAAGTCAGATTTCATAACACTGGCATTGTATTTTTAAAATACTTTATTACCCAAAATTCATAAAAGATCATTCTCTAGGTCATTAGACCCCAGTCCTAGGACAAAGCTAATTTATAAGCTTTATGAATGGCATATCTTTATTTGTTTCAATCTGATGGTCTGTGTTACTAACTGGTTACACCTACTATATGCATGGTGTACACATACTACACACACAGCAAACTAAGGACCTAAACTCATCTCTAGACTAACCTTCATACTTCACGAGTCTGCTCATGTTAACTCCCCTTCTAAAAGCCCTTGGTGGCTCCCCACTGTTTATCACACAACATGCAGAAACCTGAGCCCCACATTCAGCCTCCTCTTTGACCTGGTCCTATCCCACCAAGCCAACATTATTTCACTCGCCTTCACCTACACTGTGCTCAAGTAAAACTATCTGTTTCCAACTATGCACTTACGGATTTCCTAGTTCACATTATGGAGATGCGTGCACCAGGACATCAGTAGACAGCATCATTCTCTTACTAGACTACAAACCTCTTAAAGGCAAGAACTGTCTGCTGTTTTTCACCTTTGTATTGCTAGCAGCTAGCACGAGGCCCTGGCCACAGCATGAATATGTTGTGAATTAGTAGTATGTTTGTTAATTAAAGGATAAAGATAAAATTAAACCTCATAATACTCCTTGGCCATATAAAGAAATATAAGCGAACATATGAAAAAACCCACAACTTAAGTCTTCCATACATGGCCCAAATCCATAGCAAAGCAACTTCTGCAGCCTTAGTGTCTTACAAATAGGAAGAATGATTTCATTTGGCAAAAAATAAACCAAAAAAGCTCATGTTTCAATTAGTGTTTACTTCTAATTTTGAATATAAAATTAGAGGCACAAGAATTAAGTTCATGTATAAGCCTCCAAACAGTTTTTATAATAAGAACCATATGGAGTAGTACTCTTAGTCAACATTAGTCATAAATGAGCATTTTTTTTTATTTTTCCACTAAATTCTTTTCTGCTTTTTCACTTTACATACCTGAGAAGAAATATAGATTCATTCACCTGACCACTTCCAAGAGCGCTCTTGGGCCGCAACTCAGCGGGGTTTTCTGTGACAAGAAAGCAACCTCTTAGTAACAGCCATAAAGGAACAACAGCAATAAAATCATGCACAGAGCACACTGCTGTGATTTCAAGGCCACCCCACATTGGAAATGAGGTGCAACGAGCAAGGGCAGTCTCAGAGGAGTTCACTCACATACAAACCTTACCGAGTTTAAAAGACTTGTTAAATTGTTGGCTGACACTCAGTCCTGCGGTCTGTACATTCTCTTTGGCTTTCAGCAGCTCTTCACATTCTTCAGGTAAGGAACGCTCCAGGATTTTTCTGCTGATAAATAAAAGAAACCAGTTTATAATCCATAATACAAATAGTTTTACAACTATCTATATAGAGAACCAGCTTAGGAAAGGGCATAAGCAGCTGCATGACCACAAGCAAGTCCCGTCCCTTCTCTGAGCCCCAGCTTTCTCATCTGTACAATGAAAGTTTTGGTCCTAAACAGGCCAAGGACTCCCTAAGGTCTATATGATTATACTCAATATCTTAGCAAAGTGATGAATTGGGGGGGGGGGTGCAAATCTTGTTAAAGATTATAAATGACTTAGAGAAGGTATTTTAATTGAAGAAAGTTACTACATATGTATATGTGTATGTATTTGTGTGCATACGTGTGTGTGTCTTGGTTGGTTGTTCATCCTTTGTTTTCAAAGATAACTGAAGGTATAGTGAGGGATGATGTCTTGACTTGTACATGAAGTGAACTGATGTGAGGCAGAGTTGCACAAAGTCATCAGTCTCATTCTTTCTTCCACAGACATGTGCCTATAGATACATGGTGCTTGTATAGAGAGAGATGCTGAGATATATATATATATATATATGTGTGTGTGTGTGTGTTTGTATACATGTGTGTTGTGTAGATACATATACAACACACACACATATATAGATACACACACCACATACATATATATAAACCACACATACACTCTGTCTCTCTCTCTCTGCACAACATCAATAATGTAGCACCAGTGGAAAGCTCTAAATATCTCTTTAAGAAATCACACATATCATGATCATTAGGAGACTCTTACAAAGCACTCAAAGGTCAAAGGATCATGGGCCATAGCTCTAAAGCAAGAAAGGGCTTCTGTGGCCATCTACTCTAAAACTCTCATTTTTAAAAATTAGGAAACCAAGGCCCAGAGAAGTTAAATGATTTGCCCACACAGCTAGTAAGTAGCAAAATAAGGCAACGATTCCTCTTCACGTTCTATTAAAAAAAAAAAAAGAATAATTAACATAAAAATTACCTAAATTCACAACAGGATAAAAGCAAGGCTAAAATGGCTCCTAGTATTTAGTACAATGTTCTAACCACGATAAATGTTCTAACCACATTGAAAAAATATGAAATCAATTAAATATGGAATACTTTTAATATAGGAAAGTAAAAATAAAAGCTCACTGACAGCTCATGTCAGAACATTCTTAAACATAAGAGATCTCAATCTCTAATTACATTAAAGAAATTCTTCCACAAATGTTGAATATTTTTAAAAAATTTCAATCCCACTAAACTTAATCCTTGCAAATACCTAATCCTAAATTATTTTTATGCCAAACTAAACATAAGCTAAAAGGAGTCTTCCTAACTTGCTCTTTCCTTTTTTCTCCTTTACTAACATGGACAGTAGTACATTACAAGGCAAGACAATGCCTGAAGGCCATGGGCAACATTATGACAGCCTCAAATACACAACTATCTAATTTAGAAAAGCCAAGATAGACAAGGTGATAGTGGCAAGATAGTTTGCGGCAGATCACCGAGAAAAAAAAGACATTTTAATCATAGCTTTCATAAGAAAGCAAAAAATAATAGTAGATGGTAAATAATGCCATCGCACCCTTCATGAAACCCACAGACAAAAATAAAGTTGCACTGTGATTTCCAAAGCTATTATATTAATGTACTCACAAGACCTCCTGCTGTGGCTAAAAAGTTAAATTGTTAATCAATAGGTACTGTAAATTTGCAACCCCAGAGGAAATGTGAATTTAAAGCCATAATCTAGTTGTGAACCTACCTAAAGATATAAAACATGATTCCTAAATTCTAATCAGTTTAATTGGTACAGTGTAGACATTAAAAATATTTGAATAAAATGCTTTCATTATAATTTAATAATAAACACTTGTGGTGAAGCTTGTCATATCAAATCCCATGTTCTAATTCAGGCATGAACCCTAATCTTTAAGTACAGAGCACTAAATCCACTCATTCACTCACTCAATATTCAGTTCCTGAGTAGCCACACAGAGCATTTATCCTAAGTGCTATTGGCACCGAGAATTAACAAAGGAATTATTACTAATGTCAAAAAGTTTACAATATAATTCAGGAGACAAAGGTACTGAAAATAATTAGAAAACATCAGCAAGTGCATGGTGATGTATAACAATGTGAATGTCCCTCTTCAGGACTAAAAGACTGCAAAAAATGAGAGTGTCGAGGGCAGGGTGGTCTTAGGGAAGGTCTGGGGAACAGTTTTTAAATTTTTTAAAATCAAGTGATGACATTAGCAACAAAGAAGATGGGAAAGGGTTTCAAAAAGAAACAAAGGCAAGGAGACAAAGACCCTGAGGCCTCATATAGATGGAATTAAGGGAATGTACTAGGAAAGCAGGAGGGTTACACTGGGAAATGATGAATGAATTTATGATAGTGGGAATAAGTTAAACCAAAAGCAACCAATTCTCTAAATGGTCATGCTAATAAAGGGAAACAATGGTATGGCTATAACGAATCCCCCAAAAGTGTAAAATATCTACCACAACCTCTCCTCCCTGCTAAAAAACTAATCCACACTTGGCTTTGGATTATGTAACATTATTTTTTTTTTGTGGTAGGAGGTTTTAAAGTAGAATCTCATTTCCAGGAGACTATCCAGTCCTTCCTTTCCAATCCCATGGTCACTGTATCAGGCCTTCTCTACATCTTGCCAAATCCACTGTAGTATCTCCCTTAACCAATCTCCCTGCCTCTGTGTTCCCCTTCTTCCAATACATTCCACAGAATATTGCCAAATTAATTAATATAACATAAATGGTGTCACTCTATTTTTCCAAAAAATTCTTTAATGGCTCCCATTACCTACCAAATTAAGTACAAACTCCTTAGCCTATCTTCAAGATCTTTCATGTTCTATCCCAATCTACTACATTCCAGTCAAATCTGGTCACTGTTCTCCAAGCACACCTATGATCCCACATCTTTGTTCACAATGGTGGAGTGTAAATATCACTGGATTTAGAGTCAGGAGGCACCTCGATTCAAATATCACCTTACTAGTTCCATAACCAAAAACTATTTGACATTAGTGTCTCTCAGCTAGTTTCTTCATTTGAAAATGGGGGTTATCATACCTCTAGTACTTACCTCCCCTGCTAATTAAGCATATTGGGGACTGCATATACTACAGATAAAATGAAATAACTGATGCAGAGAGTTTTCTTTACAAATCTTAAAACTCGCATTTATCATTATTATAATTCTACTTGAAATGTCCTTCTCCATCTCCACTTCTTAAAATATTATCCACCCTTCGAAATATCTGAATCAAATAACACTTACTTCATAAATATCCCTCTGACTCTTACCCTCCCTCCCCCACTAGCCAGATCTCTCTCTTCTAGATTCCCACAGAACTAAGAAGATCTTCATATTCTTCCTTATTAGATATTTTTGTTTGTTTTCCATGCCTGACTCCTGCAGGGAGACTGCAGACTCCTTCAGGGCTTACGTTCAGATGGATGTTCTATCCATCATTCTATCTTCTATGACCTCTTCTGTGGTGCAGTTTCTGGCTGGTAACCAGCCAAGTCGGTATAGATGCCTGCTCAAACCTACATATGCCTCTTTCATTTCTCCTTGGATAGTCTTCAGTTTTAATTATTCAGAAACTGGTATTCCATGACTCAGAGTCAAACTAAATCAATGGAAGAATATTAGTATTAAAAGACAGGCCCTTGCTTCAGGGAAGAAGCTTGGTATTATTAAAAGAAGGGCACCATTTCCCAAAGGCAATCTAATCCATTCTTCTTCTCATGTTCATTTCAGGATCCATGTCATTGTTCAGTGCATAGAAGCTGTCCAAGATGTATGGAGTAATGGATAGACTCTATACGAGTTTTCTATTCAACTTCATACTATAGTCTGAACAGGCATTCTTTGTTTACTCATTTTTTTCCAATGTGGAGAACTAAGCTCAACTCTTTTTAGTAAAGGAGATCAACAAAATATATAACTGGAAAAATGGTCTGCCAGGCACATGGCAAGAGTGACCAGTGATCAATGAATAGCCTCTGTGTGCTCCATCAGTTTCCACAGTGTCAAGACGACTGGCGAAAGGCCTATAACATACTGGAGGGGACGTCCCATAAAGGATGTATGGGAGGACATGAACAAGAGACATGGAGAATGAAATGGCATATTCTCCATATAATGCTACAAGCTCCAAATGGATACAAGACCTTAATATTAAAGGTCACAACATTAAAAAATTAGAAGAGAACCAGATCACGTACCTTTCATAGCTATGACTAGAGGATGAATTCTTAATCAAATGAAGATTAAAGTTGATCACAAAAGTAAATGAATAATTTTGATTAAACAAAATTGAAAGACTTCTACACAAACAAAAATCTTGCACAACTGGGATAAGAAGAGAAGCTATCAATTAGAGAAAAGAAAACCTTCCACATAGAATATCTATTTAAGAGTCTATTACAGAAATGTGTCACCAAGAACCATCGTAAACAAAGAGTTCTCAAAAAAAGAACTACAAACCATTAACAACAATATGAAAGAACATTTCAAATGGCTAACAATAAGACAAACAGAAGTCAAACTGACTCCAATGCTTTACCTCATACCCAGCAAACTGACAGAGATCACAAAAGATAAGAATCATCAATACTGGAAGGGCTATGGTAGCTGTGAATGGGTCTAACCATACTGGAAATTAGTTTGGAATTAGTCTGGGAAAGTGATTCAAACAGCCATCTTCTTTAAGCTGGAGATATCACTCCAGTATATATACATATATATATATATATATATATATATATATATATATATATATATACACACACACACACACACACACATATGTGTGTGTGTGTGTCAAAAATAGAAAGATCTCATATATACCAAAATATTAATAGTGGCAATCTTACAATACAAAGAACTCGGGGGTGGGGGAAAGAGTAGATAACTAACAATTGAAGGAATGGCTAACTAATTTGTGTCACAAGAATGTAATGAATCTTACTTTTCCATAAGAAAGGATGAATATGAAAAATACAAAGAAGCATAAGATGACTTCCAAAGTGAGGTAAGGAGAACCAGAACAACAATCTATCCAATGACTGCAACAATGTAAATGGATGGAATAAAAAAAAAATTAAAACAAACACTGTGTAATAACAACCTTGGCCTTGAAAAAGAGAGATGAGAATACAACCAGTTCCCTTCACTGAAGAAGTGAAGGATTATGGATGTGAAACATTGTATATACTATTGAAGTTATATAAAGAGAGAAATCGATAGGTATGGAGTATAGGTGAAGATATTCCTCCGATGATGCAGAACACAGTCCACTTTCCCTCTCTTTCTTTTGTTTAAAATTTTTTTGCTTTTTTTTTTTGGAGGGGGTAAGGCAGAACAATTGGGGTTAAGTGACTTACCCAAGGCCCCATGGTTACTAAGTGTTAAGTGTCTGAGGCCAAATTTGAACGCAGGTCCTCCTGACTCCAGGATGGGTGCTCTATTCACTGAGCCACCTAGCCGCCCCTCTTTTGTTTAAATTTAATCGAAATCTCTCATCTTTACATTAACTTTAATATCACCTTCATTTTCCAGTATTTCCCTCTCCTCCCCAACCCAAAGGGTCATCTCTTATAACAAAGAGGAAACAAAAAAATAGCAAGAAAATCTGTTCAACAAATCTAACCAATGCTTCAACTGAGTTTGATAATAGATGGGTAGCAAAACATGCCAACAAGTCAAATTCCTGCCCTCAGGGAGCATCCTTTCTAACAGAAGGACACCAACACAGCACACTGAGTGCAGCCAGACGAGAGAGTGGAGATGGAGAGTGGCAGCCCAGCTTGGAAACTCATGATTCAGGGCAGGACAAAGGGAAAGCCTACCTGTGGGGCCCAGGAGCAGAATGCAGGCTCTGGTGAGATGAGGCAGAATTATTATCCCCATTTTACAGAAGAAGAAACACAAGCTCAAAGACCTAGAGAAAGTCACTCAAAGTCAAACCATGACTAGGCATTAAAGCATATTATCAGATGCTGGTCTTTGTCTCCAATCCCAGCTCGCCTTCTGCCATTCTACCCTTTTAAAAGTTACAGCTCAAGGATTTTAAAGCCCTAGATGAAGTCATCCCTATTGCTGATGCTTACTTCTCCCTCTCTTCTACAATCACTATTAATGTCCAATCTCCTCACACAAGCCCAGCTTTGGAAAAATGCACCAAATATGTGCAAGCAGAGCCAGGTACAAATAAAGCATTTTCTCTCTGTGTTTTTAATGAGATGCAGATTATTTTTAAATATTATTCTCTGGCATGCGGATGTCACTCAAAATGACTGAATGGGCACACAGCCAAGCACAAACAACATGGGCACAGAACACAATCTGCTTCAAATTCCTCAAACTCTCATTTCCAAGTTGATTTCTCAGGGCGATTGTTCTCTCTCAATGGCGATGGTAGAAAATTTGGCTTCTGGCCATGCTTTGGTCGCTATTACATTCAAAGTCAACCCAGCATGAAGAAGAATGAAGAACATACAGTAAGTGAATACCATCTCTAGAATCTTGTAAAACATTTTTTTCACATACCCTAAGGAGGCAAGGCATTTGCTGAGTGTGTGACTTGGGTCTTTTTCACTGGATTCTAGGTGGAAAGTGTACCCTCTAATCCCATGGAGAATCCAACCAACTCCATCAAACATCCCTTTTTGCAAATTACCCTGAGGAAAAAATCTTAATCTTTACTTCATGCATAATGAAATGACTGATCAGGAAAGAAATCAGAATGTTTTTGGAGGCAGGAAGTAGCGCAGTAGAAAAAAATCCTTGTGGACTCTGGAGTCAGAGGGTTCACATCCTGCTTTATGTCCCTTCACTAGCAAGGTACCCAGCAAGCAAGCCTCACTGAGCCTTGCTGGCTGAAGGAAGTCTGCTTCTAAGGACTTTTCCAGCTTCAGTTTCATGGAAGAGAAAAGGAACTGAAGAGAGGACGGGGAGAAGGGAGAGAGGTCAATTCTGCAACATGACCTTTTTTACCTCGGGGCACTATTCCTCTCTTTTGACCTTGAACAAATGACAATCCCATCAGAGCCACAATAAGTGAGGGGAAATAAAGTGTACATATGGCATGGCTCATCCTAACTTCAAGCATGACAGCTAAGTGATCGGGCCTAGCAGTATGGTGTGCATAACACCCATAAACTGCAAACCAAACACGGGAACCCTGGAGAGGTGATCAGATGGGGATCATTTCCCTCATTTTATAAAGAAGAAATGACTTGCCCAACACTGGAAATTGAGGTAATGACAGACAGGTCTCCCTAGCTCAAGGTTCTTTTTGCTACAGCAAAGAATGTCCTGGACAGATGGCAAGTGACCAGATTTAGTGTTTCTTTTGTATCCCCTGCAATGGTCAGCACAGTGATGGACACATAGGAAATACTCAGGAACTCCTTACTGAGGAAAGACTTTTAATGTATGAAAAAACAAAACATAAAAAATGTCACATTAAACCTGCTACAAACATGTATACATGCGTAGACAGAGACAGAAATGTAGGTGTAGACATATATCTACATCAATGTCTACATCAATATCTGCACATACACACATGTCATATACATTATACATGCATACATATATGCACGTATACACATAAAGATTTAGCTGTGCATGCATGTTTGTATATGTGCACATAAATATGTGTGCACGCACTGTATGCATACATCTATTTGCATAAACATGCATGTACATATGCATATGTACAGATATCTACATGTGTAAACGCACAGACGCATATATGTACAAATATAAATAGCTGAGACTTCCCTATTAGCAAAGGAATATAAATTCATATTCATGTTATTGAGTAAGGCAAAAACGTCACAGTACAGAGCACAATCATGACTCCTGTATTCACAACTACACTTCACACAAAGAGTTAACTTTATAAGCCCTTCTAAGCAATGCACTTACCTGAAGCTAGCATCTTGGGTGTTTGCAGAGTCACGGTCTTTTCTATTGAAAGCTTCCTTCCAAAACGGATGCTGTAACACACCTGCCCAAGTCAACCTGGAAAACAAGAAAACAAAGACTCAAACTGGTACCAAATGGAACTGATCATTCCCAGAACATCTCCTGGATACTTAACACAGGTTACAAATTATTTCATTGGTAGTAACTTCTTCAAAATACCTGTGATTCTACCAGTGTGGGTACTCAGGTAGAGTGCTGCCTACTCTGTCTTAGTGGGTGGATTCTCGAGTTTCTGGGACCATAAAAATGTATCCCCTGATGGCCAACCTTCTAGGGATAAACCTCCAAAGCAAAGACACAGAGGCCATCACTGGAGCAAAGCCAAAGGCCCCTCCAGCTTGGCAGACACTCCAAGAACGAGCCAGCACCACAAATACCACCAAAGACATTTATTCTCACATATGCCAGAATATTTACAGCAACACATTTCATGGTGGCACAAAACTAATGGAGGAATTTTTTCTATTATCTCTCCTTAAACATAGATCTGAGATTTAAGGGAAAAAAAAAACTTTCAACTTAATCTCTACTTAAAATGCTAAATAAACGCTAATGAACGATGGATAAACACTTGGAGAAAATATCCAGAAGTCTTGGCTGGTACAGAAAGGGACAGTATAAGGTGTGACAGTCATCAAATCAGATCAGGGCTGATGGTCAACTAGTGACCCATTCCAAATTCACTTTAAGATCCCAACTCCAGCTAAAGAGAATAATTATAAATTAATGTGAATGATTTTTAAATTAGCAATTATGTGTCCAGGATTGAAGCATTAGAAAATATTTGTTCAAATATGGATCACCCTTCAAGGTAGTCACACGAGAGGCCATACATTTATTCCACAACGCTGACATTGCCCAAAAGGCTTTGAGATCCCCTCTTTTGGGAATCACCTTGAGCATTGACTTAAAAGACATAGCAGAGAAGTGGCCTCACTTCCTCAGTCACCCCTCTATTTCTGAATCCAGTTTGATTATCCACGTTATTCATAAAATGTGGCTCCAAAAACATTTGTTTTCATGTATGCCATAATATTTACAGCAACACATTTCATGGTGGCATAAAAGTAGAAACAAAGTTGGGGAATGACTGAAAAATCACAGTGACAGATGAAGCAGCAAATACGAAGATTCAGAGAAGCCTGGGAAAACTTGTACAAACTTATGCAGAGAGAACTGGGTAGAACCAAGAGAATACATACAATAACTACAATAATACAGGTGAAAATATGGAAAGACAAATAAACTCTGCATAACTATAATGATGGAGCACATCCTCCTCCTCTCTGGGGGGATCTGTAAGGCTTCAAAGCCAACGCTGAGTGTGCTCGTAGACACTTGCACTTCTTACCCTGTGTGATGGTAATAGATATTTGAAGATCTTCCCTGCCCCTTAATAAGCCTAAATTGAACTTGAGGACCTTTCCTGATTTGAAAACATACTCTGTCCCCTAACAGGCTGCATGTGCTCACTTGCAGCCTGTGCTGGGAGGCTTATTTTTCTGGAAGATACAACTTTTGTTACTTTGTAGTCAAGTGGGTCATGAGGGTTGTGATGTTCTCTGACCCTGGTGAAGGTTATATATACCTCTGAGGCAAGGTTTTATTTTGGGGCTCACTTACGGGAAGAGTTGTGTGATTTGACCAGATGAGACTCTGGGCAGCTATTGAGGCCCCCGGCTTTGAAAACCCAGATGTTGGTGCTTCTCTCTCTGTTGACTAACTAGGTATGGATGTAATGGTCAGACAGCTAGAAGCCCTGTCTGTTTAACTGTGCTATTTTCTCTTGTAACTTCTGTTTGTATTTTCTGAAGTTCAGGGTGCTGACTTTTTCCCCTGAACTAGGTAAGTGATATGCTTGATTGATTAAAGTAAGATTGTTAACCCTTTTTGAGTTCCTTTCCTTTAGAAAAACAGATCAAAGAACCTATGCTAGCAGCCATCCTGGGTATGCTAGGGTCCTTGCTGCTATACCCTAGAGTGAGTGAACTTTTCTTTATTATTATTTTGATAACTGTTTTCATTGTAATTAGTATCCTTAGTAAACATTCTGTATTTCATTCTATACATTTAAAAACATTGTTCAGGGAAGGAGTCCATAGGCTTTACCAGCCTGCCAAAGGGGCCCAAGACACAAAAATGTTAAGAACTTATAGAGAGAGTAAACTTTTAGCTGTTAGAAAAGCAGTTTGCCTTCTGAAGAAAACTGATGATGAGATTAATACTCTGCTATCTTTTATTAAGAAAAATCCTATTAATTTTATGCATTTTAATGTTCTTTAAAGAATGTTGGATTAATAAAATAAGTCCACAATAGCCTTAGGCTTCATTAATGGAATCCCTCTGACAAAAGAAAATGGGATTATGAATTCTCAGACTATAACTCTACCTACTACTGAAGCTGCCTCCATACATAAAAAAACAGAATTACAATGGGATAAATTATGCTTTGATGAGAAAAATTACATTCTAATTATTCAGTAAGCAAGTTTTCTATATATGTATTGCAATAAAACAGCTGGATTGTATAGCACTGATGTCCACTTAAATTGTCCCTTTAGGATGAAAATCAGTCATTTTAAAAGCACTTCCTCATAGGCACAGGAGGGTGAAGGTCAGAACTTCAACAACAGCCAATTTCTTATTTCCACAGTTTTTCTTATACATTAGAGAGCTCCATAGAGTCATCATGGAGCTCTATAATGGACTTGTTCATACTACAATTCAAATGATGTCCCCTACCTACAAAGTTTCATGTCATCACAATTTTGGAGCTGGACAAAATTATTAATAACCACAAAATAATTAAGATATAATTGATAATTAAGTTGTTCAAATCACTTATTTTCTACATGAGATAGGAGGGATTCAAAGATATTCAGCGCTATGTCCTAGGCAGGGACAGAATGAGGTCTAGCACTCGGCTCCTAACTCCCAAATCAATGATCTCCCTGCCATTACTTATGGTATATAGCTCTCACTATGAGATGAAGAATGTGTAATTCAGGTACTACCTTTATCACCAACATAACAACATACTTATGTCCATTACCTTACCTTTAATTCTCTTTTGCACTTATGGGCACTATAGCTATCCATGTGTTGTACAATACACACACACACACACACATGCACACACACACACGACATACACACACAAGGGAAGGAACCATATCTTTCTTTTTTTTTAATCGCCCAACTAACTTCCCCTTCGGGTCCACCCCCAAAGGAAACAATAATAATCACTGAAGTAAAATGAATTAAAATACTTTTCAGTTAACATTTTATTGCAATACATAATTGCTTTCATATAAATGTGTTTTCCCCACAAAGATGGCAATCCTTTTGAAGGTTTGAACTCGAATTCAACAGTCTGACATTCATCTAGCCTGACCTTGAAAATGAAAGGTAAATACACTACCTGGGTTCAGGAGTTATAACTTATTCATTCCACTGGGGTCTGACATGAAATGTAAAGACAAAATAATTTTCTTTAAATTACTATGGCCAAAAATACTCCTAAAAAGTGAGAAAATTCACTCTTTTCTCAGATCTAAGAAAAGATCTCTTTTAAAAAAAAAAAATCTGGACTTATTTTGATATACTTAGCCCTTCTCAGCAATGCAAGGACCTAAAACTATTCCAAAGGACTCATGATGTGATATGCACATCCAGAGAAAGAATTATGGAGTCGGAATGCAGAGCAAAGCAGACCATTTCCTTTTTTGTTTTGTTTTCTTTCTCATGGTTTTTCTAATTTATCATAATTCTTCTATGCAATATGACTAATGTGAAAATGTGTTTAACAGGAATGCATGTGTAGAGCCCATATCAGATTGCAAGCTGTCTTGGAGAGGTAGAGGGGAAGGAGGGGGAGAAAATTTTAAACTTATGGAAGTGAATGTTGAAAACTAAAAATAAATTAATTATTATTTTTTTTTAATCTTAAAGTCACAGAAGAAAAATTCTGCATTAAGTACATTACTATTATAAAAAAGGGGGAAGGCAGGGTGGGGGTGGGAGAGTGCGAAATACACCTCTTAAAAAACCCATTATGAGCTGGTAACAAAATACTCTACCTTTTTTGAGGTTCTTTTTGAAGTAATCCCTCAAGCAAATTAACAAATTCAGAAGATGCTTCAGGAAGAGTACTATCTATAGGAGAAGTAAAATTTCAGATATCAAAAAGTTTAAATTAAAATAAATAAAAACACAAAGTTTAAATGATACATATACCAATATTTCTAACAAGAAAAATTTAAACAGTATTTATTTATGTAATATCAATTGATTAAAATTATATTACCCCCTTTTAAAAGAAGGTAAAAAGTAATAAAACACTTTACCCAAGTGCCTAAAGCAATACAGTTCTTGGGCAGGGAAGAAAACTCCCAAAGGAATTATTTATATTTCCCTCAACAATGTAATGATCTCTCCATTAATCATCTGCCTTGCAAACATATAGCTCTCTATTAACTACCAAGTATTTTTTACTCTTCTTATATAATTGACTTACTTTCTTATATAATTAGGTAAGACTCAAATATTTGTAGTCATTTACTCTAAACTTTATGTATTTATAATATACATACCCATTTGCTCTTCTCAGTCCATATCGAGAACACTATCTATGCACTATGTGAGATGCACACCAAGGAGCCAGATTTATGGTTTGACCATTCAGCTGCTTATCATTGACTGCAGAGTAGGCAATTTTCCTTTACTGTGTGCTCCTTATGTGTGTAATTAGGCCAAACATTTTTAAGTGATTACAAATCTTATTTAGGATACTCTGCAATTTTCCAAGATTTGATGGGATGAGGACAATGTCATGTGCAAACAAGAACATCTCATGGTGACCTCCCCACCTATATGGAAACCCTCTTCCAACTGGATACTGCATATGGACATCCTCCCTAACAGCATTAGATGTCTTTAAGCGAGCCTTCATTTCTATATTTTATTCCCTGCCTATTGAAATGGGGAACAGGAAGAGGAGAATACACTGATTGAGAACTGGAAATTGAATAGTGTCTTAATGACTCCAACCTCTTTGCAGAACAAACTACATCTTTTTTTTTTTTTGCTTTTTGGAGGGCAATTGGGGTTAAGTGACTTGCCCAAGGTCACACGGCTAGTTTTTGTGTTACGTGTCTAAGGCTGGATTTGAATTCAGGTCCTCCTGACTCCAGGGCTGGTGCTCTGTTCACTGTGACACCTAGACACCCCAAAAGTACATCTTCTTAAAAACAATATTCTGCCAGTGTTAAAGTTATGGATCACTCCAATGGTGAAGCAGAGGTGCATGGTGGGGTGGAGCAGACCACAACCTATAAATGATTAATAAACTACATTTAAAAAGTAGCATTAAAGATGGGTCCAGAGATATGTGACGTGGAATAAAGATGGCTGATAATGTGCCAGAAGTAAAGGAGAAGGGATGGAGGGCCCATGCATTCAATAAGCATCCAAGGAAAGACAAGAGGGCTAGGGGAAAGACTCTGGAATACTGGATGCATCTCTCACAGAGCATTTGTGGGAAAACACACACCAGCTACACGTGATGAGAAGGCAGGAGGTGCTACAATCTGCTGCTGAAGGGAACACCCACACCGCTGCGGACACAGTTCCATCATGAAATTCAGCACTACAGCAGAACCTCTCAAACTGTGTTGCACTTAGACCAGTGGTTATACAATGTACTCTGCATGACTCCACTAAGAAAACATTTGTAACAGTGAACAAGGACACACAACAAATCCATCTCTTTGTTGGCTACCCATAAACATGTGCGCTTTGCCAAGGGTGCAGAACCACTTGAAATTAGCCGATATATATTCACAACTGAAATACTGCTTTCTTGATGCAGAAGAGTATCATGGTATTCTAAACTTACAGAGTCCAAGAATCACAGAATTTCAGAGTTGGGAGGAATTTCAGCCCATCAATAGTGGCCAGCAATCTAACCAATAACTGAAAAAACAATCCTACCGTGCATACACATACAGTGGTCAGCCTGCTTTTGCTTCAAATTTCCCACTTAGAGGGGAATTCCTTACCTCCTGAGGCAGCCCAAGTTCTTCTTGGATCCTTCTGATAGAAAAATGGTCCTTCCACCAAGTCTCACCCTCCCTCTCTGCACCCTCCACCCACTGTTCCTTAGTGCTGTCCTCAGAGGCCAAGCAAAAGCCTGATCCTCTGTCCACAGGGAAGCCCATTAGATGCCTAAAGGCAGTCATGTCTTCTCTGCAGACTAAACGACCCCAAGCCCTTTAACTAGTGAGGTTTGCCATCCTGAGAATCCTCCTCTTCTGTTCACCAGTTCATCCGTGTCCTCCCTATTTGACCTGGGCAAAGAAAAGGGGGTCTTCATTTTCTGAGATGGGGGCCAAGGATCGGGGAAGACCTCAAGTATAGGATGTAGGGGAGATGAGGGAGCTAACAATGTGGGCAGCTAATTTTCTCAGTAAAACAGGAGGTAAGGCCATCTGCTCAAAGAGAAAGGAAGAGTTGTATCACTGGGGGTTTAAATAAACGCCAAAAGAGCATGTTGTCCAGAGAAGGCCATGGAAGGGGTAGCGGGGTTCCAGAAGTGTGCCAGCTCCTCCTCCTGACCCAGGATGTCAAGGGTAGAGGGTAGAAAGAATGTCAAGAGATGAAGAAAACCAGGCTGCTCTGATCCACATAAGATGGAAAGAAAGCAAGAGGAAAAGATCCAGGATAAAAGAATACCAGTCAATGATCAAGTAGTGTTTCACAGACTTCAGAGGTGGGGAAAACAGGAGGGTCAGGGAAGAGGTTCAGGAGCTCTTTAAACTGACCAGGATGTGGAAACAGGGAGCAAAGAAAAGAGGATTTCACCTTTCTCACCAGCAGAGGGAGACTAAGCCACAGGAATTAGGGAAGCATTTTGCATTTGCAAAAGAATGTTCTTGGAGCAAAACTACCATTTCCTTTGCACTGCCTACTTTCCCTTAGCTTTACAACTGCCTGATTTTTTTTTCCCTAAAAGATTTAATTCAGTAGGAAAATGCTTTTGACTGATGCTGAAAAAAACACCAAGATAATAAGTTCATATACAAAAGAGAATTAACAGGAAAGTCTGATCAACGTGATGCCAGCAGATGTTGCCAATCAATCACAGTGCCTTAATGGAGGGGAGCCTCTACTTTGGATTCTGGTCACAGCTCCCCCGGGAGGCTGTAAACATACCTATGACAGCGCCTTGAGAGAACTGAGCAAGTTTCCTGGACCTGATTACCTGTCAACCCATTCAAATCTCGTTGGCAGAAATGAGATATCTCAGGATTGAGGACAGATGGACCCAAGCAATTGTGAATCTGAACCATTCCTTTGTCCTGGGTCTAAAAAAAGCAGGGAGAGGGGTGGCTAGGTGGCACAATGAGTAAAGCGCCAGCCCCAGAGTCAGGAGGACCCGAGTTCAGTTTTGGCCTCAAACACAACTCCCACACAAAAAAACTAGCCATGTAACCTTGGGCAAGTTACTTAACCCCAATTGCCCTCCAAAAGGCAAAAAAAAAAAAAGCTGGGCGAGATCAGCCAGGTGGCCAGTCACTGGGAGGAACCCTAAGAGGACTCAGCAGAGACCAGAGAAGGGAGGCTGTAATGGAAATGCAGATTTAAAGATCTTCCCTGCCCCTAGGCTAACGTGCACCTGGAGCCTGGGGTGGGAGGCTTGTTTTTCAGTAGATACTTCTTGATTGGCCAGTGGGTCAATAAGGTTGTTACATTCTCTGAGCCAGGAGAAGGCTATATAAGCCCTGATGTGTAGCTTTGTTTTGGGACTCACTTTGAGAAGTGTTCTGTGATTTGATCTGAATTCTGGGAAGCCGTTGTTGAGAGTCCCCCGGCTTTGAAAAACCCAGAATGTGGAAACCCAGATGTTGACTGGGTATGGATGTAATGGTTGGGCAGTTTGGAAATCTGTCTACTTGATGTTTCTGTCTTGATAATTATGCCTGTATACTTTGAGATTCAGGGTGCTGACCTTTTCTCCTGAATAAGGTAAACGATATATGTCTGACTGATTAAAGTAAGCTTGTTAACCCATTTTGAGTTGCTTTCCTTTAGCAAAGCAGATCCAAGAACCTGTGGTAGCTGCAAACCCTGAGGACGCTTGGGGTGCTTGCTGCTACAGAGGCAGAGCTAAGAGGGCACCCCAAGGGGCAGAGCCAAGATGGCGGAGGGGCAAGGACAGCTGAGCTCTGCCCCACAGCTCCTTTCCATGGATCTAGAAAACTGAAGAAAGTTTCCAGCACAGTTCAGCAGAGGGAGATGAAGAGGCCTGGGGACACTGAGGACCGAATGCAGACGTCAACAGCCATGCAGAACATTGCAGCACAAGGACAGCCTGTGCTTCAGGGCAGGAAGAAGAGGTCCCAAGTCCAGCCCAGAGGACATAAGCACACATGTACACACACACACACATACACACACACACACACACGAGAACTGGATGCAGGAAGAGGTGCCACCTGGCAGCCAGACGGCTCACCACCAAGCTCTATCTAGGTCACAAGGACAGGGAGGGCAGGAAGTACCCAGGGTGGTGTTCTAGAAGGGAGCTCTGACTCCAGGAGAAGAGTGGGGGCTCAGTTATGGCTTCCAGCCTCACCTGAAGCTTGCAGAAAACTCATCAGGGAAGGGGAAAAGGGCATAAGCAGTTATTAAGCATTTGCCATGGGCCAGGCACTCTGCTGAGAGTTTACAAAGACCATCTCGCTGGATCCTCATAACAACCCTGAGAGGGAAGGGTGAGTATGGTTCTCATTTTACAGCTGAGGAAACCGAGGCAAAGGATCAATGACTTGCCCAGGCCAACACAACCGCTATAAATGTGTGAGGTCAGGTTTGCACTCAGGCCTTTCTCCCTGCAAGGGCAGCACACTGTGCACTCTGGTGCCCCCTAGCTGTGGTACTGTCATTTAGCCAGCTGCAGGCTGGCAGCTGGAAGAGTGCTGCCAGACTGCTGAAGCTCCAAGAGGAACAAGCTTAGACTCAAGCTCATGTCAGGAGCCTGCAGAGAGCAAACCACCTTGGAAGCGCAGAAAGCCTTCTGGTCCCCTGAACTGTCCCTGAATCCTGGAATAACACAACACCAAATACCCAAGAAAGCAGCAACAGGACCAGCCCAGCGCCCAGTCCTGACATTGTCTGCGATCAGGAAGCAGGCTTCAAGAGTGGATAAACAAACAAAGGGGGAAAAAGAGTCCCATTATAAAAGCTCAAGATAAAACCCAAAAGAAGACTCTACTCTACTCTAAAATATCTACAGGCAAAGCCTCAAAGAAAAACATAGGTGGAGCACAAATTCACTTGAAATTTCTGGAATAGCTAAGGCAATAGTTGTGGGGGGTTCTTTGTTAAGAGTTTTAAGATACTTTTTAAATTTTTTTCTTTTTGGAGGGGTGAAGGCAGGGCAATTGGGGTTAAGGTCTCCCAACAAGACACTTTTATAAATGACAGTACTACAGGGGGAAAAAATGGAAAAGAAGTTAGATTTACAGAAGAAAGAATTGGAAAAGAAATAACAACATGACAGCTTAGCACAAGAGATATAAAATCTTACCTAAGCAACATATTCCCAGATATTAAAATATACCAAATAGAAGCTAATGACTCCTTGAGATAATAAACCCCTATCACCAGGAGCTATAATAAGAACTCATTACAGTTGCATGCAGTCTTAACTATGGAGAAAGTGAAATTATACGACCCAGCCTCCTAGAAAAAGGAAATGGAACTAACTCAACAATATTAGGTTGCTAGTGTTCTGGGACTCAGCTTCATAATGACAGAAGGAGGCACTGGAAGCAAAAGAGGAAAAGGAGGAGACACCAGGCTCTTTGAAAGAAGAGAATCGTTTATATGGCCCAAAAGCCAGAGGAGCAGAAAGAGGCGATGAAGACGATGAAGAGAAAAAACCTGAACTTTGCCTTCATTACTGCTATGAGTTATTCACATGGGGCCAGTCTGATGCAAAGAGAAATGCCTCTCCAGTAACCCCAAGTTCAACTCCCTTCCCAAGACAGTCCACACCAGAGAAAGGCAGTAAGAGTCAGAGGCACTGTATAGGGCCCAAGGAGGAATATAATTGCATCCTTTATTTATGGGCTGATATGAATAATGAAAACTGTAACCCAGAATGCTTTTTTTTACCCACATATAAATCAAATCCATTCAATATAGCTATTAAACACCTACTATGTGTGAGACACTGCTAAATCAATGGTCCTATATAAATGCATTCTGCTAAAGAAACACTTCTGTAAAGAACTAGGCACAAGCAATACCTGGACGTTATCAGAGGAAACTGAAGGAAAATCTGTCAGAGAGATATGATCTGGGGAGTAGCTCCCCAAGAGCAAGAATTTGGTCTCCACGAGCCCAGAGTTTGGGATTCTGCGCAGGGGCACTGGAAGGCTTTGGGCTCAGATTTCACTGGTGTTTAGAATTACTCATGAACTAACTTCTATCAATGTAGAGCAGCAATCGTTCTGAAACTACCTGGTTAAGAGACTTGCCTGGGGCACTGATAAATTCAGTGACTTTTTCAGGGTCACAAACCAGTATATGTCAAAGGAGGGACTTGGAACCTGGTCTTCCTGACCCTAGGGCTGGCTTTCTATTTAATATGCCACACTGTATCTTATGAGTTTTAACTAAGCCATGGAATACAACTACATAATGAATGCTATAATTAATTTTTTAATTCAGATATGTAAATATATTTAAGCTGAGTCACAAACAAAAGTTTCCCTCCACAAAACTGATTTAAGAAACATACAATAGCATCCATCCAGAAACACCTGGCCGTGTAACCTTGAGCAAGTTACTTAACCCCAATTGCTTTAAAAAAAAAAAAACATACAAACAAGTGGGCATCCTCACTGTTAATGAGTATATCTCAATAGGAACAGATGAGATGACCAAAGGGACTGGTAGACTTCCTCAAGGTCAACAGGCATGGATATCTTTGACCCTGTACTCCCAAGATGCAGGCTGAGAAGATTCATGATGGTTTAGTTATCAGAGATATCCTGAAATCCTCTCAATCTAGAAACTGAATACTTGGATCATTTAAGGACTGTTCAGAGCTGGGCTGAGATATCAATGAAGTGTGACAGGACAAAAAATGGTGGTGCTCTACAAAGAAAACCCACCGACCTCCAGTGCCAGCTTCCCCCCAAACTCTAGGGCAGCTCGACAGTCTGACTGATGACTGGGAGTCATCTAATGCAGTATATTAACATCTATGATCACCCCTTCATTTCTAGTTGTCAAACTCAGGTTTCTTAATGTATTATCCTGCAGTTCCATACACCATCATATAAACCTTACAGAAAAAGCTCCATGTCTCTACCTTGATTTTGCATAGCACCATGAGCAAGCAGATCCTTGGCAAATACCAGTTGGTGGTAATGATGATTAAATCACAAGAAAGAACCCTCAGCACATCAAGAAAGAATGAATCTATATTGAACAATCTATGAATCTGACAAATGCCCTTATTAGCCTCTGTTCTAATTCAGCTTGGAAATGCTTACACTGGAATGGAACACAGACCACAGAAATGTCTCAGGTAATACATCAATGCTAAAACTGACATTTTTAACATCACTTTGGTTATAAGAAGATCAAATATTTTCTGTAGTTTTCAGCCAGTGGCAAAAAACAAAACCAAACCACAACTGTTAAAAAAAAAAAAAACATTAAAATAAACTGTTCCTATTTCACTACCTTGGCATATTAAAAGGACTTGTAATGCTCCCCAAAGATTCCAGCAAATGTGCTGAATAAAAAGGAACTACAGTGAAAATAAGTTTATTTTTAAAACCGTGAAAGCAAGTAAGAATTATAATGAAGATATAAGAAGCACAGAAATAGGTAGTTAGCACATGTAACACAAAATAATTTACCTTTTGGTGCAGGTGGCAAAAGATCTTGATATAAAATCTGTTCAACTAAGTCAGAGAAACTTTCTGAAAAGAAGGGTGGTCTTCCTGAAAATGACAAATTCATTTGCAAAATTAGGTAAAATTTTGGTATCAACAAACTTTCCAAACCAATCTTAAACTGGAATTATCTGTATTAGAACTACCCAATATATGTTGAGATAGAAACCAACATTCTTACTTTAAAAAGTTTAATGTCCAAAATAAAATAAGAGACAGTCTCATTGTACTTTCCCATTAGACTGTAAGCTGCTTGAGGGCAAGAACTGTCTTGTTTGTTTATACTTGGGTTTGTATTCCCAGGATTTAGAATAGTACCTGGCACACAGTGGTTGTTTAATAAATGTTTACTGGTTGCCCACCTGCCCTGATTAGACCACTTCTACAGTTCCCCTCCCCCCCATCGCCTTCTGGGTGCAACATTTTAAGACAAGTTTCAACAACCTGAAGCTCATCCCATAATGGGCACCCACCATATGAGAGAACTGGAATCCACACAAGGATCGGGGGAAGAAATTAGAGTAGTTCAATGTGGAGAAAAGAAAATGTGGTTTAGAAAAGGAAAAGAGTAGGGGTTGCCTTAAAAGCTGTCCTCAACTATAGGAAAGGAAAAGGGTTGGTCCCAAAGGTCAGAACAAAGATCAATGAGGGAACACTAAAAAGAGGTAGATTTCAACTCAAAATAAGGAAAAATTTCCTAAGCAATATAGTTATACAGAAACAAAATAGACTGCCTTTGGAAGACTTGAGTTTTCAGGGAAGCCAAGAGGAAATTCATGGGTCAGGTCCAGATGACCTCTAAAGAAAGCCCCTGGCAACTCTAACATTCAATGACCATGATCCTATATCTCTCTGGTCACATCCTTATTTACTCCTTTGTAACTTCAAAACTAGCTATTTTACATAAAGTTGTTAAAACTTAAACAATCTTATTTTTTCTCTCCAATATGAAAACAGCCTTTATTTTTAGATTCTTGTATTTCAAAATGTATTTTCTAAAAAAAAAATTATAAATTCCTCCATATGCCAAAAAATTTATTATTTGCAAGCCACATATACCATGGACTACAACCAGACTAGGTTTACAATGTTTCAAATAACTATACCTGCTTTTAATAAATATATGCAATTCACTCTCCCTGATCAAGTTATATAATTTGGGAATATGGAGGAGACAATGTGATTTCATTCAGTTATCTGTATCTTAAAGTCTTGGGGAGTTGCCTGAGGCAACTTCTCCCATCGATACTTGGTTAATATATACTAGAGGGGATGGGAGGAGAGGAAGGGAAAGCAGGGGAGGAGAGCATGAGAGGGAAAAGGAGAAGGAAGAGAGTTGGGGGGAAAAAAGAGGAGGGGAAGAGGTAAAGTTGTAGAAGAGAGGAAGAGGAAAAGAAAGAGAAAAAAGAGAGGGAAAGAAGGAGACAGAAAGAGAGGGGGAGAGGAGAAAGAGAAGAAGGAGCGGGAGGTGGAAGAAGAGGAGGAGGAAAGGTAGGAAGAGGAAGAGAAAGAAGGGTGGAAAGAAAGAAGAAGATAAGGAAGGAGAGGAGGACGGGGAGAAGGGAGGACGAAAGACAACCTCTAAGTACACCTGTACATACTTAAACTATGCCAGCAATTTATTCAAATTCAATTAGTTCAAATAAAAAGTCAGTCAAACCAATTATTACCTTAAAGGTAGGATGTTTGGACAAATAAGAGGTTTTATGAAATGTTCTCCCAACATAGCATCCCCTCAACAAAAAACATTATGAATATTCAAGAGGTATGTACTAATTATCTTAAGTAGAAACATAAAGCAAAATTAATTACCTGAAAACATTTCATAGAGAAGACAACCCAAAGACCACAGATCACTCTCTATGGAGAAGTCCAACCCCTTCATAACTTCTGGGGCAGTGTAGACGGGGGAGCCTGAGATCCAAGCACAAAGAGCAGCACAATAGTATCAAACACACTTTCCAGTGAGTCCCAAAGCAATTTATTTGGGCGACAATGAGATTAATAAAAAGAGAAAAAAAGGGGACAAATGAATAATGAAGCCTTAATTGTTCAATTAGAAAATTTAACACTACTTACATTTTTTCTAATTGGAAAGTTTGACTTTTTAAAAAATAATTATAAAACAAACTTTGAGATACCTGTATGTAATTAAAGGTACAACACACTTAGATATATCCTTTCTTAAGCTAATAACATAGCGTCAAGACAACAAAATTTAAAATTTTGCCTACAGGCATCTCAATAGAATATATACATTTATTTTCTCTAGGAAGCATGCAAGCACTTTTTGGAGGGAAATCCAAATAGCATCAATTAACTTCTAGTACCCTGTATCATTAGGGACCCTTCTGGCCAAGCCTGATCTTCAAAGCCAGAGAGAGCCAGAAAACCATTTTCTCTGCTTGCTGGTTCTCAAGTTCTGTTCTGACACTTGTTGCATAGTTGACCCTGAATCACATGAACATTATTGAAATTTCTTAAGGACATCATAAAAATCGTTATATAAACTCAAATGGTATTTGGTCATAGGTCCAGGAAGACCAAAAAATGAATGCTATACTAAGTTACAAAAAGAACGATTTTTAGCAAATAATTTATGTATGTTTTCTTTCTCCACTTCCTATCTATCCAGATGTTCATTAAAGGTTTACGGCTGCAGCTGAAATGAGACGATAAATCTGTCCTCCCAAATTATAATTGCTGCGTTTACTGGTCTCAGTGTTGTCATTATAATTCTTTCATAAGGGAGATAGAATATAATGGAAGTGGCTAAACCTGACCACATTTTTTTTCTGAAACAATTACTAAGGTACATATGTTTGCCTTAGGAAAATGAGAATTTGACAGATAATTACACTCTATAAAAATGTAAATAAGCCTATCAAACTAAAACACACCAGAGACTAAGGAAGTTTTAAGAAACCCATGCAAAGACTTTCCTTATATTCAGTGAAATAAATCCATACAGTAAATCCTAAATGTACTATTACATAGTAAAACCTCATTTTTATACAAATTGTTTCTATGAAAAAGCCTATGAAGAAAATAAGTGACCAAAAATATCTAAACAATGCTTATGTACTTTAATGTCACTTTGAATTTTAACAGTTTAATGGTATTCAAAGTAATAATATAGAAAAAAGAAAATCCTGGGATGCTTTAACTTCCATAATTACTCAAATATGTTTTTAATAAAATTCTTAGAGTAATTTAGCAAATTCTATTTTTTTTAAATTTTATTAAAAAAATCTTAAGAACTTATTTTTATCCCAATACATTCCATTAAAATGGAATTTACTGACATGTGAATAAAGTGCTTAATTTATGTTCTTTCCATATATTTCCACTATCCAAAAAATAACCACTTCCCAGTTTCCACCTGCAGGCCTTTGGCAGACAAAGGTGTGATGTAATGAGCACCTGAACTAGGTTGGTGTCTCTATGAATGAAGAAAAGGAGATGTATGCGAGATACTTTGTTAAAAGTAGAAACAAGATTCAGCATTGATATGTATAATCTGAGTGACACCAAGGTTGTGGGCCTGGGAATCCTGCAAGAATAACTGTGCCTTCAACAATAATAGAGAAGTTTAGAAGAACTGGGGGAAAAGATAATGAGTTCTATTTTGGACATAATGAGTTTGAGATACCCATGAAAGGCAATTGATAATGCGAAGCTGTAGCTCAGGAGGGAGATGAGGGCTGGATATATAGATCTGGGAATCCTATGAACAGAGAGGATGAAAATTCAACCCGTGGGCCCTAATTGGATCACCAAGTGAGAGAGGAGAGTGGGAAAAGGACACAGCCTTGGGGAGACATTCATGGTTAGTGGACATGACCTGGATGAAGAACCAGCAAAGGAAAATCAAAAAGACTGGTCAGACTCAAAAACTAGCCATGGGACCTTGGACAAGTCCCAACCCCAATTGCCCTCCAAAAAACAAAACAAAAAAAAGACTGGTCAGACAGATATAGAAGAATCAGGAGCAAGCAGCATCTTACAAATCTCAACAGGAGAGAACACCCAGGAGAAGAGGGCTACTGACTGAAAGGGCCAAATGCTGCAGAAGGATCAGAACTCAGACAAGGCCATTTGTTTTGGCGATTAAAAAAGATCACTGGCAACTTTGGAGACAGTGTTTTCAACTGAAAGAAGAGTCTGGAGCAGAGGGAATGGGAGGGAAGATGTATTTGTTGATCTTAAGAGAAATGTTAGGAATGTTAGGAAGTCTACTAGGACTAGATGAAATCACTCTGACAGCTAGACATAGTCCACAGCTGCCAAAGCTTCCTAGGCCTGTTACACTATTATATCCAATATGAAGACTGTAGGTAGTAAACTCAACGTCTGGTGGACAAAATCACACTTTTAAGTTATAAAAGGCTAGTCATGAAAGTTTTTAATAATGTGAAAGCTTAAAAAACAAAATAACAAAAATATTTAAAACAAAAAGCAACACGTTTTATACAACAGATAATTCCGGTGACCTATAACTGCTATTAATTATCTGGCAATTTCTATAGACAACGTACCTTTGACTCTGCTTCTCATACATCTTCTCTGTATGTTCTCACCATCACCTCCACCTTCTTCTGATGCCACCAAAGCAAAAAACTCTTCCAAATTTTCACCTTCTGCTTTGGCCAAGCTAAAATTACTGTATTTCAATGTGCCGGGTCCTTCCAAAAGAATCTATGGAGATTTAGAAATACAGACTTGAAAAAAAAAATCTAATTCTACCAGAACTTCCTCTATAAATATTCTACCTCATTCAAGGAATAAAAGTTTATTCTAAATAATTTAAATTCATATCACTGCTGTACTGACTTTCCAAATAAGTATATAGGAGAGGCACTTAACATATTTTCACTTAAGATATTTTCAGCATTTACTTTGCAATTTTAGCACAACGTTTAAAACTAAATAATTACATTAAAACTACTTCAAAATGAAAAAATAGAAAACCAAAGGTAGAGTAGAATGAATTCAGTAGTTTTTAAAACTCAGTACAAAAAGACTAACTATTCGGCTGGCTCATTTCCCTATGCCCCACAATGGAAGCTTATAGCAGCACAGACAAAAGTACTTCTCGCGTTTTCAGAAGGATGGACGGAGGTCCCACTCCTACCCTACCTGTGTGAGCAGCAGGGACATGTGCTCTTCTAAATGATACCAGGTATTACTTTCTTGTGTCTCCCAGAGCTAAAATACAAAAACTGACTCAATAAAGTCAGTAAAACCAGGCAACATTTATGAAAGGTCCATCATACCCACAGAAGTTCATGCTGGTACCTCACACATATTAAAACTATGGGCATATCAAAGCATCAATATATTGGCATGCTAGACCTATTTAAAGAATTTCCCCTCAGTTCAAAAGTTATATACAGTCAAATTTTAAATAGTTTATGGTATGTATACCAGCTAAAGAACGTCTGTCCAACTCTTCCTGACCCCATTTAGGTTTTCTTGACATCAATACTGGAGTGGTTTGCCATTTCCTTCTCCAGCTCATTTTACAGATGAGGAAACTGAGGGAAACAGGGTTAAATGACTTGCCCAGGGTCACACAGCTAGTAAGTGTCTGAGGCCAGATTTGAACTCATGAAGATGAGTCTTTCTGATTCCAGGCCTGGCATTCTATTCACTGTGCCACTGCCTAAATCAGAGAGTAAGACTCTCCAAATTAATCAATTAGGATTCCTTCTATATTTCATAATAAAAGAGTTAGCAAACATAGGAACTTATATTTAATGCCTCAAAAAAAATTTTTTTTCTCAAAAAAGAATTTTAAACATCTAGGGAAGGGCTTTGCCTACAGTTGGTACTCAAATAGTTACTGAACAGATGAGCCTACATATTTGCCACAATATAAAATATCTGTTAAATTCAGGTACTCATAGGAATGAACAATTTTATGACATATCATTTGTTTTCAGTAAAGTGATTTGTTTTGGCAATTAAAATTTTCTTTAGATAAGAAAAACATAAACAGGACTTTAAAATCACAAATTTGTTACTCTTCTTCCATGGGGTGGCCTGGTGTAGCCAATAAAAGGCTTACGGTTTTAAGCTTCAACAAACATTTCATAACTTAAGGTGCCCAAAATTCTAATAACAGACCTATTCAAGTGAGAGTATCCACTGGGCTCTCCATCACCCAGTAAAAACATTCTGACTTTCATAAAAAGCACCCTAAGATATCCTAGCTGTTTCATTAAAACATTCACCAAGGCTTTAAATGATAAATTATCAATTATCAACTCCTCTGAAAATAACTCCCTAATGCCTTTTAAATCTGAGTTCAATTCTTATCATTAGTCACTTAGCAAAGAATATTTATCTACTCTACAAGGCAAATATCTGCCTTGGTACCCACATACATACAAACTGTTATCTAGGGACTGGTTATCCAGACTTCACTGCCCTAAATCAAATAGACTATGGGGTAGGAAGGTTTTTACTGCACTAGAAATCATTTTGTCCTTGTATATAAATGGGATTTTTATGTCTGCTCACAAGATCATGAAAATTAGAATATAATATTTATAATTTTCATTTGTTGATGCATTAATTCCAATGTGGAATTGAACAGGGAATTATTTAAAACAAATATAATTTATGTAGATAGAAATGGCTGAGGGAGCCAAAATGGCAGATTAGGGACAGTCAAATGGCAACTGGGCTCTCCCAAACATTCCTGTTCAAACATTCAAACAACTTGAAAATAATGCCTCAAACCAAACTTTGGAGCACTAGACTCAACAAAAAGTTGAGATGAGATGTTTTTCTGCTATAAGAAAACAAGAGGCCTACAGGAAAAGTCTACAAAGCCAAGGTGGAAGTCTGGCAGAGATCTGTCTGGAGTCCATATCCACAGTGGCAGTGGCTTCAGGACCTCTCAGCCCAGAGGTGGGAAGGTGGGCGGATAACTGCTCAGAAAGATATCACAGGGGACCCTCTGCTGGCACACCTGGAGCTAACTGACAACTCTATTGCCCACATGCAAGTCTGGGTCACAATTCCCACTGGGGAGACGCACTGGGAGGACAGTTACAAGGGAAGACCCTCGTCACAGTAACAAAGCAGAGAGGAGTGCTAGCACACACATCTGCAAGAGACCAGGGGCCCTTCCTTGGGAAAGACCAGAGCACAGGCCAGGAGAACAGTGACCACACCTCTCCCTGAATAATAGAACCTAGGAAGTACCAAAAGTTTTCTGGCCCCCAGAATTAGATTTGAAAACAGCACAAAAAAATCTGAAGCTCTCCAACCCAGATGGGCAGAGCCCAAGTTTAATATAAAGTTTAAAATCAAGAAATAGGCTAGAAAAATGCGCAAACAACCAAAAAAATGAATTTGAACATATAAAGTTACTACGGTGGCAGTTTCTGAACCAAGACATAAACTCAGAAGACAATAATGCAAAAACAGCTACCAAGAAGGCGGGCAGAATAAGACAGGAAATACCAAGTTCTCCAAATTTCTCCCACAAACAAAACAAAGAATCACCTCAAAGTGAACTTTGAGCTGCAGAAATCATTAAAAATAGGGGTAAAGCAGTCATTCTCCGAAGACAACTGGCAAGGCCCTCAGGAAAGACCCCATGTCCAGGGGCAGAGGTTTGGCCTACCTGAAGGGCAAACACCTCCAGGGAGACTCTGGGAACTGGGTCAGGAGGATAAGCCTCAGCTTGAGCAACTTTCACCTCACAGACAGTGGAAGGTTAAGGACCCTCTGCTGTCGTGGAAATCCAGGCCCAGTTGTGCTGAGCAGACTCAAGTCCTGGACTGCAGCTATGGGTGAGAAGGAGTGAGCTCATACCCAGGGACTGTAGCGTCTAGCTGCCCAATTCTAGTTTTTAAAGAACTATTTTCTTCAGCGAGCTTTTGTACTTCCCATTCCACCATGCCCTAGAGAAGGCTACCATTAGACACAAATATGTATATATACACACATACAATATATGTATATATATATATATGTGTGTGTGTGTGTGTATGTATATATATGTACACACACATATATAAAACCATACTACACATACTTCTGTTTATGAGTCCTTTCTCTGGATGTGGATAGCATCTTCCTTCATAGGTTCTTTGTAGCTGATTTGAGTTAGTCATTAAAAGTTGTTCTCAGAACAAAAGTTCTGTTATTGTCTACAATGTTTTAGTTGTTCTGCTCACTTCACTTTGTATCACTGCATATAAGTCTTTCTAGGTTTTTCTAAAATCAACCAGCTTACCGTTTCTTACAGCACAGTAGTATTCCATCAGAATCATATACCACAACTTATTCATCCATTCCCCTGTTGACAGGTATCCCCTGAATTTCCAGTTCTTTGCCACCACAAAGAGGGCTGCTATAAATATTTTAGAAAATATTTTTTCCTCTGTCCCTAATTGCCTTCCAAGTTCATACTGGCCTGATCAGCCACAGTCAGACACACTGCACTCTGACTCTAACACAGTGATGTCATTTCGGTCCTCTTCAAGAATACAGGGAAACAACCAACCAACTGGTGCTGACGAAGGATGAAAATGGCTTCCTTTGTAAAGAAAGAGTAACTCTGACCAATAACATGTCCCACTCCTCTTAATACACCATATTTAATAATAGATACATAATTTTAACCCACCCCTAAATAAATGCTATAAATTAGACACTAGTATTTTAGGAGCTAAAACTCTTCTCTTTTATTGAATGATTAAGCCAATCATTCATGTGCTGATTTAAAAGTAAGGACAAGTGATGAACCCAAAGATCCTGGCAAGTGGGACAAGAATTCACTATTTTACAAAAACTGCTGAGAAAACTGGAAAGCAGTGGGGCAGAAAATAGGCAGAGACCAAAATCACATATCATATTCCAAGATAAGCTCAAAATGGGTACATGATTTAAATATAAAGGATGATATCATAAGCAAATTAGAGGAATGGGGAAGAAATTACCAGTTAAATCTATGGTAGGGGAAAAAGTCCATGACCAAATAAGAGATAGAGAGGTTCACAGGAGATTAAAAATGGATAATTTCAATTATATCAAATTTAAAAAGGTTTTCCCAAACAAAAGCAATGCAGTCAAAATTAGAAACAGGAAATTGAAAAAAAAATCTTTGTAGTAAGTTTCTCTAATAAAGTCTCTTTTCTCAAATATATAGGGAACTGAGCTAAATTTATAAGAATAAGGGCCATTTCCCAAATGATAAATGGTCAAGGGATTTAAATAGGTGGTTTTCAAAGGAAGAAATTAAAGTTATCAAAAGTAATATTAATAAATGCTCTAAATCACTAATAATTAGAAAAATATAAATTAAAACAGTTCTGAGCTACCACCTCACACCAAACAGATTGGCTAAGATGACAGAAAAAGAAAATGACAAATGCTAGATGGGATGTGGGGAAAAAAGGTACACCAGTGAAGTGGTGGAATCATGAACTAGTCCAACCATTCTAGAGAAGAATTTGGAATTATGCCCAAAGGGCTATAAAACTGTATACCCTGTGACCTAGCAATACCATTCCTAGGTCTTTACCTCCCAAAAATATCTAAGAAAAAGGAAAAGGACCCACATGTACAAAAAATATTCATTAGCAGTTCTTTTTGTGGTGGCAAAGAACTGGAAATTGAGGGGATGCCCATTAACTGGGGAATGGCTGAACAAATTGTAGTATATAAATGTGATGGATACTAATGCACTGTAAGAAATAATAAAGGGGATGGTTTCAAAATATACCTGATAAGATTTATTTGAACTGATGTAAAATGAAATGGGCAGAACCAGGAGAGCAATTTACACAGTAAAAGCAATGTTGTAAAGATAATCAACTGTGAGGGACTGTAACGATCCACCACAATCCCAACGATCTCACAACAAAAATGCTATCCACCTCCCATTGATAGAAACATATTTTTTCCTCTTTACTTTTCCTGTTTGCTTTGGTTTTCCCCCAGAATATGGTTTTTGAAGAAATATGTTTCATATGACTTCATATATATATAATGGTTATCATAGTTCTTGCTTTCTCAACAGTTGGCAGGGGAAGGGTGAGAATCTGAAACTGAAAATAAAAATAAAATTTAAATTTTAAAAAGTTAGAAGTAACTACTGAAGGATCTCTGAAAGGAAGAAGGATTTCCTTCAGGTTTTAATAGCAATCTGAATGGGAAGCTAATAATATAAAGCACTGTATTTAAGATTCCTTTATTCCAAATGAATTTTAAAATGTTCTATAATTTTTCTACCTCCTATTATATTCTTTTTTTTTCTTTTTGGAGGGCGGTTGGGGTTAAGTGACTTGCCCAAAGTCACATGGCTAATAAGTGTATCAAGTGTCTGAGGCCAAATTTGAACTCAGGTCCTCCTGACTTCAGGGCCAGTGCTCTATTCACTGCACCACCTAGCCACCCCCTCCTATTATATTCTATAGCCCCTATAGCAAGGACTTAAGGTACCAAATATTAGCCTAAATTAACAAAATACCTTTGAGAGATGATTAGCCAATACATATTAACTTAAAAGCAACAAAGCAGATGATGTTTCGATTACCTTCCCAGGAGAAAGATCACAGAAGAGAATTCCAAGCTTATGAATATGATACAGCCCAGTCACCAAGTCAATTCCGAATTCTCTCACTACATCTTCAGGAAGGTGTTCATCTTGAGCAATAACCAGTTCTAAGGAACCACCTACAATAAATTTATAAGGATCATTCCCAGCAAATAATCAAGTAGAATGGAAGAATAGTGACTTTTACTTGTTGGTTCTCCACACAGTTTACATAAAAAAAATTGGCTACAAAATACGAAACAATGTGCACATATTAATATACTATATTAATACTATGTGATAACAAATGTATTTATGTTATTTCAAATGTTAAAATATGGAGTAATAAAAAGTTATCTTTCTCTACTGAAACAAGAAGAGTAATCCATAAATATATAACCTCTGTAGCTAAATAAATATGATGAGGTTCCACTATACAGAATTGTTGAGGGGCTCAGTCACCCATTAGTACTGAGTAGCCAGGATTCTTTTATCCATAGCACTATGCTCCAAAGGAAGGATTTTTAAGCTAGGGGCCATGGACCCCCTGGAGGTATAGGAAGATAAATAAAGTTACATAAGAAAAAAATTTACATCTTTATTTCAATGTAACTGATATCCTTTGTAATGCTATGTATTTTGTTTTATAGATTTAAAAACATTATTCTGACAAGGGGTCCATATGCTTTGCCATTCTGCCAAAGGGGCTCACAATACAAAACCAGTTAAGAACCCCTGTTCAACAGCAATGGTTTCCAAGCAGCGAGCCAAAGTCTAGGAAAGCTGCCCCTACGATCCCCAAGAGGATGGCTGGTACCAACTGGGTGTATGTAACTGGAAACACCCAGAATACTCCAAACACATGCCTCAGAATGTAGAGAACTTATGGCTGGCAAACAAGTAAACAAGAATCACGTGGGGCAGGTCAGGAAGGATGAGTGGGATCTGCACCACTGGAAGGAATGCCCTTGTCAATAAGATCACAGATCCATCTCAGAATCTGAGTAACGCCAGCCATGGATTTTCCCCCAGACTACTGAGTTACCTTCCTTTCTTTTAAGATCTTTAGAGAATCAATCCCTTTAATCCCCCAAAATTTAAGTTGCCACAAGCACGGACCTTCTAGGAGTTTTTTTTCTTTGTCTTGCCTGGTTGCATTTAACATATTTTCTCTAGTGCCACTTCCACTTCCAGGTATAGTATATTAAGTACTGCCTTGATCATGTCCAAATGTAGTGGACATCCTCCATGAAAGGGTCAAATACCTCCTTGTCTGGAACAAATGTCTCCTTGTTCTGGGCTTCACTCAATATTAATCATCACTGGGTCAAAGTTCTCTGTGATTAAGTTTATGAAGGAAATTTGTAGGACCTTAGGATGTGTGTGTGTGTGTGTGTGTGCATCACAGACTTGCTGCAGGAAAGTCTTTGAGGATGCATTTTGTTTTGCCAAATCAAATACCATCCACCTCAATACTTTCCACTATGAACCATGGAGAAACTAGTTTGCTAAATTAAGGCTGACAGATTGTTTTCATTATTCTTCTGTTTGCTATTCTCCTTCCACTTTTATACTTAAATGGTCTTAATATGGTTTAATTGGGTCTTGCCCCCATTTTTATTTAAACTTACTTTCTTGGTATTTATTAGGAGCCAGTAAGCCAGTAAATTATATCATCTTCCACCATTCTCTTCCATAAAATTTTACAAGAGTTTCTCTCTCTCTCTCTCTCTCTCTCTCTCTCTCTCTCTCTGACTCTCTGCTTAGAAAGAAAATCAAATAATTTGTAAAGCTAAGTTATTTTCTAGGCTCTTTTGGTTTCATTGTGGTGAGTGATTTCCGTTAATTAAATTTCCTTAGGAAGTGATAATCACTATGCTGATATCCATTTCTCTATCCATTGCCTATTTTTCAATGTTAATCATTTGTTTAAATAGGTAAGGTTAGAGTGGAATTAACTTCAAACCAAATCCAGTTCAACTTTAAGAAACTAATTTCATTTCTTATCCATAATCTTTATCCTTCTAATTTAATGTTGTTTTGATCTTTGTTCCAACAAATGTTTCCTTGTACACAGAAAGCTGATTCAGAAATGATTCCCATATCAATAACTGTCTATTGGAATATAATTGATTTCATTTTTGTGATGTTGTTTCAGTGTTTCTGATGTTTAGCATGTTCTGACCTTCTTCTTGAAAAAAATATTCATGACATACAGGCCTGTGGCCTTAAACCTCTTGTTTCTTAACACTTGCCCATATTTTCTAGCATATTTTTTCACTGTCTTCTTCTATGCTGATACCTTTGTATTACTGAAATCATTTAGTATTAAGGTATATGCTGAATTAATTGAGGGAGGGAGAGATCTTACAAAGTTCTTTTATAGAACTTCTCTATATTGCCATTCTCTTTAATGGATATTGACTCATCAGCTATTGGCATCTTCATGGTGGTCTTTTTGTTCATATTTATTATGAACAATGAAAGGCAATATGACCACTGACTTAAATTAAATTAAATTAAATCATTATTAAATGATGCTTCTTATTGGCTTATAAAACACAACAAAACCAACTCTTCCATCTCCCTCATATGTCTATCCTAGGAGGACATGAAAATCATCTCCCCTGTAAATCAACTCCCATTTATTTTAACTTCCTCAAATCTTCTCTTTTCATTTATGGTGAAATATCAATATTGATATAAATTAGCTCCTCCAATACCATACTGATTCATTGGCCATTAGGCAAGAATAACATGTATAAACTACAAACAATTAAGTTGCTATTTCTAGTTAACCTAAAAGCTGCATGATTCTCAGAATCCTTACCCCTTTTCCTGTGACCCTGAAACCAGTGTCACAGAAGCAGGTCACAAAGAAGTGCCAGGCACATTGTATGGCTGTAGGTTTCACAGACTGTCATGGCCAGCCATCTCACTACAAATATGTACTTGGGATGAGCCTCCCCATACTTACTAGGCTATTTCTCACAGTAAACACAGTTTGCCACACCACTATACCAAGAGTGAGCCTTTCCAGCATTCTGGAGTCTGCCACGGCTGTCAAGAACTGAGGGTCACCTCTATATCATGAGAAGACTTAGAAGGAGGACTTCTGTGAGGGTACCAATCTTTTAATCAATTGAAGACCTATCCCAAATAATAGTATATATACATTTGTTTCTCTAGACTTTTCATGCTCTCTGGATAAACTAATACACATAAAAAGTAAGAGAAAACACACAACGACCCTCTACTCTCTTCCAAGTGCTAGGAGCCTACAGGTACAGAGTACAGCATACACTCTCAAATCCAGTTACTGGTCTCAGTTTTCCTTAAATGTTTATTTTAGTCAAAAAGGAATGTTCCTGGCACATGGAGTGGGACAACTGAGAAAATGCTGAAATACAAAAGGCAAAAGGCATCAGTCAAACTTTAAAAAGAAAAAAATGTAGAACAAATGCTTTTTCAAATGCTCAAGAGGTCTGCCTTAACACTTGCTTCCTGCTCCTTACCTGTACACAGCTCTACTACAAGCCAGAGATGATTGCTCGTTTCATACCATTCATGGAAAGTGACTATATTCTTGTGTTTAATTTCATGAGTAAGGCGAACCTATAAAAAATATGGTGTTAAGATATTGTATTTTGAAAAAAATCATTTTTAAAATCTTGTTATTTAAGAATGACAACCCTCTTCCCTTAAACTCCTGGTGTAATATTAAATTATTCAATTACTACTTTAATACCTGCTTCAGACCTAGGATCATAAATGTTTATCTAGAAGGAATCTTAGAGATTCTCTAATCCAAATCCCTCCTTTTACAGGTGGGGAAAAGGTCTATAGAAGCTAAGTGACTTGGCCAAGGTCCCACAACCAAGAAGAGGCAGAGCCAGGACTCAAACCAAGGTTTGATGCCAAGTTCCTCCCGAGGTGTCAAACTCATGGCCCACAGGAGGCCCACAAAACTCCTGAGTGCAGCCAAATTAAATATATAATTGGGAAATGTTTAACAATATATAAAAATACTATACACCGTCGATAATGTTGATTTGTGGTTTTCTACGTCAATATGTGGCCCACCAGGATCCATTTCTATGTGACTTTGACGTCACTGTACTACATCGTGTTCCCACTACCTACAGTGCTTTAATGATCAATGAATACATGGGAAGGCATTTTATTATTAAGGCATTTTCATTAACACACTAAAATAAAATATGTACGTATTATTACTCATAATCACACAAAACCAAAAAGAAAAAAAAAAGCCAAGCTCCCCATATTTTGCTGAAGGTTTAAAATTACTCTAATTTAAGAAAACTATATTTCAGTTTCAAATGCCTATTTCTTACCTTAAATTCAAATTAAATTTTTAAATGTTGCATGTGCTAGTTTTTAGATATACTTTTAAATAACTTCGCACATGCCAATTGAGTGCTAGATCCAAATAAACATATAGCTTTAAAAACTACAGTTAAAAGTCATCACTTTAATACTCCCTCCACCCCCCACCAAACACATCAACTCACTTGTATGGCAATTTTCAGGTTTACAAAGTGCTTTTCTCTCAATAACTCTGTCAGGCAGATACAATAACTCTGTATCATTCATTCTCTCTGTCTCTGTTTCTGTGTGTGTGTGTGTGTGTCTGTCTCTCTCCCTCCTTCTATCCCCTCCCTCCCTCTCCCCTCCTTGACAGAGGAGGAAGCTGAGACTCAGAGAAATCTAAACCTCTGTTAAGTGTCAGAACCAGTACTTTGGCCCCAGTTTTTTGACTCCAGTTCCAGATCTACAATCTTCTATGAAGGAAAAACAAATTCATCACAAAGACTACTTGACACTCCCACTAAAAACCCTCAGCAGCTCCCCACTGCCTTTAGATCAGGGTTTCTTAATCTTTTTTTCTGCTATGATCCTTCCAGCAGTCTAGTGAAGCTAATTAGCTCCTTTTAAAGATAATGGTTTTAAATAACTAAAGAGAATGCTAAATTTCAGTTGGTGATTAGTAAAAAAAAAAAAAAAAAGATGTCATTTCCCTTTCCTCCTTGTTCACTAACCATGGCCACCTCCCAAAGGGATCCAGAGAATGCAGGGTAAGAACCTCTGCTTAGAATAAGGGAGGCAGGAAGGTGTCATAGAAGGAACACTGGACCTAAAACCCCTACCCCAGACTCGAGCCCTGTCTAACACTTAATAGCCATGTGGCCACAGGCAAGGCCCCTGCCCACTTTAAAGATAATAATACCTTTAGTAGCTACATCACAAGTTTTTAGTGAGGATCAAATGAAATCATTGCTACTCTGGATCTGATTTTGACTGAAAAGGAGAAACTATACAAATAAAGAGAAATGAGACAAATGGGGACCATACCACCAAAGAATGAATGCTTCCAGAAATAATCTGGTGTGCACCCTTTATTCTAAGTTAAAGGATTTACAAGAAAAAATGGAAATATAAATGGAAAAAAGGATGGCTAATGCCACTTGACTTTACCCGTGGAAAGGACAAGTAATAAACCTGTTGCTTACCCATGCAAAATAAATTATTATTTAACTTTTGTAAATAATGTCTTCCACATAGTAGGCATTTAAATATTTGATAAATTAAATTTATGCCTAGAATTGTAAAAAATGTAAAAGAAACAACAGTCTTTGACAATACCAAAAAGATCCACCAGATGGTGATATTATCCTACTATACAATAGAGATTGCATTATAATTCAATTCACTATAAGGAGAATAAGAGGGAGAATGGAAAACGTACATCATTCAATTATTCAGTTTCATAAAAGAGAAATCTATTTAATGTTGGCATTAAACAGGTCAACAACTCATAAGAAGGCTGGAGAGAATTTTAAGAACAATTTTAATGTAAAAAGTTAAAAATACAAAATTTGGCTACCTAGAAAAGTCTGATCTGAAGTCAAGAAGACCTGAATTCAAACCTAGCCTCAGACAAGTTTACAAGTTGTATGACCCAGGAGAGTCAATTATCATCTGCCGAAGTTTCCTCATGTGTATAATGGGGATAATAGGACCTACCTCCTCTCTCTAGCCCCCATATCCAAGCAGTTTCCAAGTCATATCGATTCTACTTCTCTCATATACTTCTCTCCACAGTCACTGCCACCACCCTTCTCACCCAACACATGGACTATTGAAATAGCATAGCTGGTTGGTTTCTCAGCCTGCAGTCTCTCCACACTCCAGGCTACCCTCCACTCAGCTGTCCAACTGATCTTCCTAAGCACAACCCTCCCCCCAATCCAATCAAGCCCAGTGGTTCTCTATCATTTCTAGGATCAAATATAAAATCTTCCATTTGGCTCTTAAAGCCCAGCTGGCCCTTTCCCACTTTTCCAGTATTCTCACCTATTATTGGTCTCCATATACCCTGCAGTCCAGGGACACTGGCCTCCTCGTTCTTTTTCACACATAACACCCCATCTTCCAACCCCAAGACTTTTCACTGGTTGTCCTCCATGCCTACAATGCTCTTCCTCCTCATCTCTGCCCCTTGGCTTCCCTCACTTCCTCCAAGTCCCCACTAAAATCCTACCTTCTGCAAGAATACTTTCCCAGGCCTTCTTAAACTCAGTGCCTTCCCTCTGACACTAGCTTCAATTTATCCTGCTTCTATCTTTCTGTCCATAAGTGTTTACATGTTTTCTCTCCTATTAAACGTAAGATTCCTGAGATTAGGGACTATTTTTTGCCTTTCTTTGTACCCCAGTACTCAGCACACAGCAGACACTTAAAATATTCTTGTCCACTGACTAAGGGTTGTTACAACAATAAAATAAAATAATATTCATAAAGGGTTTTGCAAACTTTAAAGTGCTATATAAATTCTAGCTAATATTATTATTAAAATCAAAGTTATTATCAGAAAAAGGTTCCTTTAAAAAAAAAAAACCTGTTCAAGTCAAGAAAACCAGAAGATCCACAAAGTACAGCAGTTAATTTGTCAACTATCTAATAACAGGACAGAGAACAGGAAGGAACCTGAATAAACTAGATATCAGGCAAGGAAAAAAAAGATGACTTTCAAACTACTAAGATTCTGCAAACATCACAAAAAGATAGAATATCTATAATCCTCTAGAACACCAGGGCCAAACTCCAACAGAAACAGATCCTGTAGGCTGCATGTTAATTTAGAAAAGGGGCGGCCAGGTAGCACAGAGAGTAAGAGCACCAGCCCCAGAGTCGGGATAATCTGGGCTCGAATCTGGGCTCGAATCCAGGCTCAGACACTTAGCACCCACCCAGAAACACCTGGCCATGTAACCTTGAGCAAGTTACTTAACCCCAACTGCTTAGGGGCGGCCAGGTGATACAGGGAGTAAGAGCATCAGCCCCAGAGTCAGGATGACCTGGGATCAAATTCGGGCTCAGATGCTTAGCACCACACCCAGAAATAACTGGCCGTGTAACCTTGAGCAAGTTACTTAACTCCAATTGCTTAAAAAAAAAAATTAGAAAACCACAAATTAACAGAATCTATGCTGTATATTACTTATTTTGTAATCATTTCTCAATTACATTTTAATCTGGTTCAGGTCACTGGGGAGTGTGACAGCTCTAATTTAGACTGTCTCAAGACCATTGCACATGACTTGTACAAGGAGGAGTGGTGGCCTCAGAAAAGAAACTAGACACATAGGACTCTATCCTGGTCAGGCTCCATATGGAGTGGTGTTGAGTGCCGGGTACCCTATGACTTTCCGACAAGCATGCTCAGAGAAGGGTGAAGAGGACGGTGAGGCGACTGGGAACCATGCTATTCAAAGATCAGCAAAAGGAGCTCATTTGTTCATCATGGGGGAGAGAAGGCTTAGGAGGCACACAAGTCTTCAAATATGTGAAGGAAAAAGGATGAGATTTGTTCTGTGTGGACCCAGAGGATAGAACTAGGAGCAAGGAAACACAAGTTGCAGAGATTTAGGCTCAACATAAGGGAAAATGTCCCCCAAATTGGAACTATTAAAAAAAAAGGAGGTCACCCCAAGAGGCAGAGGCTCCTGCCTCCTCAAGATCTTCGCTGGAGAGCTATGAAGCAGAAGCAGAATGACTTTGTCCAGGATGTAGGAAAAGAGACTTCTGGACAGGCCCAGGTTATGCTACAAGATTGCTGAGCTCTTTTCCAGTTCTAAAATTCTGTAAGGATCAGGGCTGCTTTAAATGGGCAGAATCTGTCCAAAACACAGTTTTGAGAAACTAGAAATCTGCCAATTTCAGTAAGCCCAGGGGAGGACACAGTGTCTAACATGTGCCGCCTTGCTCTAAACAGATGCTTTCTGTAGGTTTCTGAATAAAACGCTGAAATAAAACAGAGGTGATATGGGATGGGTAGAGGACTCACTCTGGCTGTCCCTAATCCTTTGGTATTCTTGTCACATTCTCTATTCTTCCTCCCCTGAATGTATCCATCTTCCTTTCGTTTCCTAGCCGTGAACATCTCCCTTCATGTTCCTATCACACTTAATTGACTACAATATGAAAATGAAGTATACTTGCATTGGCAGTTATGCCTATTTAATAAAATGAAGCATTCTGTTGGAAGGATTCCCCATGTCAATGAGATCACTGATGCATGTGAGTAATGGTCTATGATCTAATTTTAAAAGTAATGAAGCAGATAAATATTTCTCTCTTTTAAAAAAAAACAATTTACCATTAATTACCTAATTTAGCGATTCTCACTGGATTTTTTTCTAAAGCCAAGTGCCCCTCAACAAAATTTACATCCTTGTCCCTATGAAGTACAGGCTGATTAAACTCAATAACATCAATTTAATTAGAAATGATTTATTATATCTTTGCCTCATAATTTATAGCTGCACATTTCCAGGAAGGCAGAGAAAGATACTTTACTTACCCAGTTAGTTATTTCAGGTCTTTTGCATTTATCAGTACAAAGAATGGCTACAAAATTTATCGTTCCTTTCCTTCGCCCTTTATAAACAACAGTCTTGCTTCCTCTTCCGATCTCTTCATAAAGAATAAAGTTCTCCATCTTAAAGGTGAGCTATATCCTCCTCACTTTCATTTCTGTTGACTAAAAAATGAAAAAGAAACCATATTTAATTTTCCAAATTCATAAAAATCACAACCACATTTAATATACAAAAGAAACCTTATGAACATATTTATTCTTTATTTTAAAAAAACACCTCCATATGTTAATACACTAAGGTTTCTCTTTTTTTTAAAGCACAATGTGAGTCTAGAACAGAATGTGTTATAAAGTTCATTGATAAACCAACATTAGTCTTTCTGAATGCAATTCATCGAGTCTTAAAGTGTCTATGTAACAGTCTTTAGTTTCAGTCATCACACATAACCAATGTCCTTTAGGCCACTGCTCTCCAGACTTTTTGGATCACATGCTTATCAACCTAAAAAAATTATATTAAAAAAATACCTAAAAATGTTCTGAGCCTGTACCACCACCAACTGTACAAACCCCAGATTATATACATGTATATACATATACATTACATACATGCTAATAAACATGAACATTACAAATATTTGTGAGTGTGGAATCAGGCATCGCTTTCTACTTTCAGAACCCAGCTCAACAAAGTCCCTTCGAATCTCCCAATCGTCACTTCCCTCTCTCCCAAATCAGTCTGTATTTACTGAACATGTATTCTCTGGGTATATTCTGTGTAGCCTTATACAGGTGTCCCAAAAGTCTTAGTTCAGTTTCAAGCTCCTAAAGTTTATACTACCTTGATCTTCTCCTCTGGAGTATAAGCTTTTTCAAGAAGAGACTGCAAAACTAACTGATTCACATTCCCAGAGCCTAGCACAGACCATGACATGCGGTAGATGCTTAACAGATGTTTGCAGAATGCTTGACTAACAGTTACAAGGAGGTGGGGACAGGGGATAGTCTGGGGAGATGTTTGTGAGGCAGATCAAAATCCATCCCCGCCTGCTTATCTGGAGAGATTTCAATCAGTGTCCCTTCTTAAACTACCCCAATCTGAGCCGTGTCCCCTCAGACAATCAAACCTGACCTTTCCAGGGCACAGAAAAGATACCTGGGCCTTGCCCTTTGATCTGCTGCCACCTTAAGAATCACTAGAGGCCTTTCCTTCTCTTCTATGGATGTTTTTCCCCTTGATTAATCTTGACTCTGAGGTTACTGAGAGCAGAAGCTGTCTCCCTTTTCTATTTTTAAGCTTAACAAGTGTTTAGCAAGTGTCTAGCATACAGTAAGCACTTCCTAAATGCTATTCTATTCCATTCTGCCCCAAAACGTAAGTTTCTGAGGCATGAAGGACAACTGATGAAAAAGAGCAAGTTGGGGGGAATGTCTTACGTGAGAAAGAACAAGGAAGCCATTGTCACAGGACTGCATGGTAGGAGGAAGAGAGTAAAGTGCAACAACCCCAGAAAGGTAGGAAGGGGGCAGGTGGTGAAAGGCTTTAAGAGTCCAACAGAGAGTTTTAGATTTCATCCCGGAGATGACAGGGAGACACTAGCTGACTAAGGAGGGGGGGGGGGGCCGGGGGGGGAAATCTGTGTTTTAGGAAGGTCACTCCGGTGGCTGGGCAGAAGATGGACCGGGAGGAGGGGTGGGGCACAGACTTGTGGCAGGCAGACCCCCACTCCAGCAGCTATTGCAATAATCCAGGTATGAAGCGATGAGGGCCCACACCAGGAGGTGGCAGTGTCAGAGGACAGAGTTCTGCAGAGCTGTTACAAAGGTAGATTTGAAAGCATTCGGCAACAGACTGGAGAGGGAGGGAGGTTGACAGAGAGGGAGCAGCTGAGGATGACACCTAGATTTTAAGCCTGGGTAGCTAGGAACATGGTGGTGCCTGCAACAGTTATAAGGAAGTTGGGAACAGGGAAAGATTTGGGGGAAAAAATAAGTCCAATTTTGGAGATGTTGGGTTTAAGATGTCTAAGGGACATCTAGTTCAAGATACCCAATAGGCAATGGAAAAGTGAGACTAGAAGTCAAAAAAGAGGTTAGGGCTGGATAAACAAAGCAAAGAAGCATATGCATAGATATAACTGAATTCATGGGAGCTGATCATATCACCAAGAGAGATAGTACTACAGAGGGATAAGAGAAGAGGACCCCAGACAAAGCCTGAGGGACACCCATGTTTAGCAAGTATGACCTAGATGACAATCCAACAAAAGAGACTGAGATGGCTCAGTCAGACAAGCAGAAGAACCTGAAGAAAACAATGTAACAAAAATCTAGAGAGAAGAGAGTACCAGGAAAAGAGGGTGACTGAGTGTCCCCGGCTGCAGAGAGGTCACCAAGTGTGAGGACTGAGCAAAGGCCACTAGATTTGGCAATCAGGAGATTACTGGGAACTTTGGAGAGAGAAGGTTCAGCTGAATGAGGAAGTCAGCAGCCAGACTGAGAAGAGCTAGAAAGAAAGCTCATGGCTCATGCGACCATTGTGGGGAGCAATCTGGAACTATGTCCAAAGGGCTCTAAAACTGTGCACAGCCTTTGACCCAGCAATAATAGTACTAGGTTTGTATCCCCAGGAGATCAAAGAAAAGGGAAAGGGCTTAGCTGTACAAAAATATTTATAGCAGCTGTTTTCGTGGTGGCAAATAATTAGAAATTGAGGGGAATGCCCATCAGTTAGGGAATGGCTGAACAAGTTATGGTGTATGATTGTGGAGTACTACTGTGCTATAAGAAATGGTGAGAAGGATGTTCTTAGAAAAACTTGAAAAGACTTATGTGAACTGTTACGCAGTGAAGTGAGCAGAACCAGAATATACACAGTTATAACAATATTGTACAATGATCAAATATGAATGACTGAACAGAGCACTGGCCCTGAAATCAAGAGGACCTGAGTTCAAATCCAGCCTCAGACACTTGACACATTTACCAGCTATATGACCTTGGGCAAGTCACTTAACCCCCCTCCAAAAAAAATTGTGAATGACTTAGTTATTCTCAGCAATACAATGATGCAAGACAGTTCTGAAGGACTTATGATGAAAAAATGCTATGTACCTCCAGAGAAAGAAATGATGGAGTGTGAATGCAGATTGAAGCATACTTTTTAAATTTATTATTCCTGGGGTTTTGTGGTTTTTTTGTCTGTGTCTTCTTTTGCAACATGGCTAATATGGAAATATGTTTTGCACGACGGAACATGTATAATCTATATCAATTTTTTTTTTGCCTTTTTTTGGAGGGCAATTGGGGTTAAGTAACTTGCCCAAGGTTACACAGCTAGTTTGTGTGTGTGTGTGTGGGTGGGTGGGTGTTAAGTGTCTGAGGCCAGAACCAAACTCAGGCCCTCTTGACTCCAGGGCCTGCGCTTTACTCACTGTGCCACCTAGCCACCCCAATCTATATCAAATTGCTTGCCTACTCCGGGAGTAGGGAGAGTACTGAGGGAGGGAGAGAATTAAATTTAAAAAAAAATGTTAAAAATTATTTTTACATGTAATTGGAAAAAATAAAACACATGAACAAAAAATTTTTAAAAAGAAAAGAGTTCACAGAAAGGAAGTGAAGGTACCAGATAGTTTGACAGATAGGGAGTAGGGAAGCAATCAATAGAGAAAGACTGAAGAGAAGTGAGAAAGCCCTTCCAGCTACTAGTGCCCCTCCCAAAAAGTTACCCTGTATTTATTTTGAACATATATATATGTACTCTTCCCTCTATAGAATGTAAATCCTTAAGGGCAGGGACTGTTTCCTTTTGCTGGACATTTGGTAGGTGCTTAATAAATGACTGAATTAAGTTGAAACTTACTTTTATTTCCTGAGAAACTGCAATTTCTCTGTGCAGCTTTCAATGATTGCAAGCTGCCCCTTAAACAAAGTATCTTCTTTTTTTTTTTTTAACATCAACATACTCCAAGTGATTAATACTGCAAATACCTCACAGGTCAAAGAAATCAACATGATGGATATCCCAAATGTAAATGGACCAACTCATGGCAGGTTTAAGTATGCTGCAACAAATTACCAATGGTGATTTTCAAAGAAAAATGGCATGAAAAGTATCATCTAGGAAAAGTATTAAAAAGAAATTGGCCAATTGTGAAGCATTAATGAAAACAGTAATAATGAAACAAATATAAAAATCTAGTTCAAATATCAAAATTCCAACTAGAAAACGAATCAGTTTGACAATAAAACCAAGATCACTAAAAGTAGGCAGGATTAAAGAAAGGACAGAACACTATTTTTTTTACCAGCTCTACTGGTTCAAAAAGGTTCCAAAAGCATTTATAGCCTGTGAATTTAAAAAAAAAAAAAACAACTTTCAAAATGCCTAAGCAAAAATATCATCTGAAAAATTCTAAAAATTCCTTAAGTAAATAAATAGGAAATCCAAAACAGCTATATAAAGCATTTACCAGACAAGCTGCTACATCCTGTATTTTGGCCAATACAAATCCCCAATCAATAGCAAACAATCATCATTTTAGGATTTAGAGAGAGCCTGGAATTTACAGATTATCTATCTCCTTTTACCTCTGAGGAAGGAGTCCCAGAGGCTTGCACAAAGTCAACCAATCATTAAATAAAAATGTTAGAAACAGAACTCAGATCTCCTGACTACAAATTCTATGTTCCTTCAACTACAGGTTTTCTTTAAAGTTGTGTGACTTTAGGCAAGCCCTGAATGACTCCAAGCTTCAGTTTCATCATCTCTAAAATGGTAATGATGATACTTAAACTATGTCTCGGTGTTGATAGAATATAACTCTGCAAACCTTTTAATCCCTACAGAAATGTGGCAGGCTGGCGGAGCATAAAGCGAAGAAGACTAAAATTGGAGAACCAGGGTTCAAGTCACTACCCTTTTATTTACTGCTTATGTGACCTTGGGCAAGTCCCCTATTAGTCTGGGCTTCAAATGCAGAAGAAAAATGAAGAGACTGGACTAGTCCAGCTTTGAACTGTAAGATTTTGTCATTGCCTCACTCCGGGCCTCAGTTTCCCCAAATGTAAAACAAGTTGGCTTATGCAGTGGAGTGGGGGCGGGGTCATCATTAAGGACCCTGAACTTGGAATTCAGTCTTGCTCTCTCGGTCCCTGCCTGTGCACCTTGTGCAGGCCAGGGAACACTTCTGGGTCTCCGCGTTAATAAAGGCAGGGGGCTGAACCCGTGACTGAAGGCCTGGCTAGGAATCAGCTGCCCAGGGCCGGGTCCGGAGGTACCCGAAGGACGCGCCGGGAAGGAGCAGACGTTCTAGGAAACGTGCTTCCAAAGAAGTGCGCCGGACAACGGCCAAGGGCGGGTACGTAGGGGAGGGGTGGGGGGACGAGACGGACAGAGGGAGGCGGGAGGAGGGCGCAGACGAAGCAGGACAGCAGCGCGAGGGATGCGGTCCTACAGGGGAAAGAAAGGCGGCGCGGGGAGTGCGCAGGCGCGCACGCTGCGCCACGACGGTTGGCGGAGGCGCTCGGGAGCCAGCGGCGGAAACGGCCGGCTTCCGCCTCCCGCCTCGCACGGCCCCCCAGCCCGACCCCAACGCTCCTCAGAGGGACGGAAACGAACCCGAGCCCGCCGTCTCCCCCGCTGGCTTCGTCAGGAGAACCGCCGGCCCCCTGAGAGCGGCGACCGGGACGTGGAAGCCCCGGGATCCTGGAAATTCGTGACGCTTCGGCTTTCCGCGACCCCCAGCGATCTTCAGTCTGATCCACCCTCACAAAGGAGCGGGGGGAGAAACGGGGAGATTCCGCGGTTCTTTTTTTTTAAGCTTATGAACTCAGGGTCTCTCTGCCCCCCCCCCCCGTTTGGAATCGTCCGGCCCGTCGCCTAGGCAGCACGCTGAACGCCGGAAGCAGGGCGAAGCTCTCATTGGTTCAGCAGTCTCGTTTCTCATTGGCTGGGGCTGGAAGGCGGTGTCTCGCCGTCGCTCCTGGCAACCGGGAAAGCTATGAAACGTTCAGCTTCTTCCTGGTGAGAATCCTAGCTGGGGGTTGGAAAAAACGCCCCTGTAACTAACGCTGTTTGCTCGCAGTGGAGGCCTTTTCTGACTCTGAGTTCAAATTGGTCACTACCTGAGTGACCTCGGGCTGGTAACTTAACCTCCCTTGGCCTCTGCAGAATTAGGGGTTTGGACCAGATGACCTCTAAAGTCCCTTAAAGCTCCCACCCTATAACACGCCCCCAGGCAAGAAAGGTGCCTATATATGTCACTGTCTCTCACCAGAATGGATGATGAAGACTAGTCTGGGCCCAGTGTAGGTCCTTATAGCCAGGCATTTAGTAAGCATTTATACAACCAGAAAATCCTCTTTCTGGGCTTCCAGTAAGGTCCCAGGGCTTCTGTACAAAGTATTACAAACATCAACACAGACAAAGTGCTGAGATATCACAAGTTTTCACCCAGCAGAACCCAGGTTTTGTGCTATGTGCTCAGGGTGCAAAGAAGGAATCTCCAGGAGTTTACAATCTACTAAGGAGAAATCAATATTTACATAGAGAAGTTAATATTTTGGAGAAGAAAGCCTGGGGTGGGTTCGAGGGGCCAAGAGGATAGGATCTATGGCACCCAGTCAGATAAGTACTCTTATCAGCAAGCCCCTCCCTTCAATTAAATCTGCCCCGGGGGATCGGGATTACAGGCCTTCATTAATTGTCAACAAACTATTCATAAATTATTGATAAACTAGTGTGGAGAGAAGGAAGCCTCGGAAAGAACTTTGAAAGAAGTACCTTAGAGTAAAGCAACAGAAAAATTCCTTTTTTTTAATTTTATTTATTCTGAACTTAAGAAATAAAACAAGTATTTCCATAAAATAGTAGAATAGGAAGAAAAAAATGGTTGCACATGAAACTGCAAATTTATTGTGTACAACTCCCTGTTCCTTTTAAATATATGGTAAATTTGTCATGTAGCTTTCCTTTTTTTCCTTTTTTTCTTCCTTTCCTCCCCCCCACCCCCACCCCATGGCTACTATTGGACATAAATATATGTGTGTGTATTTAAAATCATTCTTTACATACTTCTATTCATTAGTTCTTTCCCTGGATGCAGAAAGCATCTTCCTTCACAGGCCCTTTGTAGTTGATTTGGGTATTTATAATAGTCCAAATGCCTTAGTTGCTCAAAGTTGTTCTTAATATAATATTGCTGCTACTGTATACAATATTCTCTTGGTTCTGCTCATTTTGCTCTTCATTATTTCCTACAAGTCTATCCATGTTTTTCTAAGATCATGGACCTCATTTATTCTTAGAACTCAGTAGTATTCCATCATGCACAAGTTGTTCAGCCATTCCCCAATTGATGGGCATTCCCAACATTTTTCCATTCTTTTCCACCAGGAAGAGAGCTGCTATTAATATTTTAGAACATACAGACAATCTTTTCCTTTTTCCTTAGTCATCTTTGGAAACAGGCCTAGTAGTGGTATTGCTGAGTCAAAGGGTATAGGCAGTTTAATAACTCTGGGCATAATTCCAGATTGCTCTCCAAAATGGTTAGATCAGTTTACAATTCCACCAACATGAATTAGTGTCCCAATTTTTGCACATTTCCTTCAACATTTCTTGTTTTCCCTTCTAACCATTTTAGCCAACCTAATAGGTGTAAAAATGATAACTCAAGGTTGTTTTAATTTGTATTTAATCAGTAATGATTTAGAGCATTTTTATATGACTATAAGTTTTTTTTATTTCTTCATCAGAAAACTTCCTGTTCACATCCTTTGACTATTTATCAGTTAGGGAATGATGTATATTCTTGTAGATTTTACAATCTTGCAGATTTTACAAATTTGAGATATGAAACCTTTATCTGAGAAACTGTCTATAAAACATTTTCCCTAATTTTCTACTTCCTTGTGATCTATATGTGTTTTATTTGTACAAAACCTTCTTAATTTAATATAATAAAAATTATCCATTTTACACTTCACTCTGCTCTCTCTCTTGTTTATTCATAAATTGTCTGCCTGTCCCTAAGTTGTATGGACATTATGTTTCATCTTCAAATTTTCTTGCAATATCTCTCTTTATATCTAGGTCATGTATCCATTTTGGCCTTATCTTGGTAAATGGTATAAGATCAATTTCTGCCAGACTGCTTTCCATCTTTCCCAACAATTTTTACCAAATAATGAATTCTTATCCCCAAAACTTAAGTCTTTACAGTTGTTAAACACAAGGTTACTATGGTCATTTGCTGCTGTAAATTGTATGTCTACTTTGATCCACAAATCTACCTTACTATTTCTCATCCAGTACCAGATAGTTTTGTTAATTACTGCCATATAACATAGTTTAGGATCTTGTACTGCTATACCTCCTTCCTTTACATTTTTTCATTAGCTCCTTTGATGTTCTTTACCTTTTGTTCTCCCAAATGAATTTTGTTATTATTTTTTCTAACTCAGTAAAATAATTTTTTGTAATTTAATTGGGATGGCATTGCATATATAAATTAGTTTAGGTAAAATTGTCATTTTTATTATACCACCCATGAACAAATTTCTCAAATTTATTTAAATTTGACTTTATTTGTATAAAAAGTTTTTATAATTTTGTTCATATAGCTGCTGGGTTTGTTTTGACAGGTACACTCGCAGGTATTTTATACCATTTAGAGTTATTTTAAATGGGACATTTCTTACTATCTCTTTTTTCAGGATTTTTTTTGTAATATATAGAAATGCTGATGATTTATGTGGATTTACTTTGTATCTTGCTACTCTGCTAAAATTATTAACTGTTTCAACTAACTTTTTAGCTGAGTCTTTGGGACTTTCCAAGTATATCATATTGTCTATAAAAAGAGATCATTTTTGAGGTGGCTAGATGGTGCAGAGAGTAGAGCACCAGCCCTGGAGTCAGGAGTACCTGAGTTCAAATCTGGCCTCAGACACTTAACACGAAAACTACCCGTGTGACCTTGGGCAAGTTGCTTAACCCCAGTTGCCCTCTAAAAAGCAAAAAAGAAAGAAAGGTAGTTTTTTTTTTACCTCCTTTCCTATCCTGATTCCTTCTATTTCTTTTTCTTCTCTTATTACTATTGCTAGGATTTCCAATACAATATTGAATAATACTGGTGACAGTGGGCATACTTATTTTATATTTAATCTTACTAGGAAGGCTTCTACCTTATCCCCATTAAAAATAATGCTTGCTGATGGTTTTAGCTAAATGCTTTTTGTCAATTTAAAGAAAAATCCACTCACACCTATACTTTCAAGTGTTTTTAATAGAAATGTACTTTATCAAAAGCTTTTTTCTGCACCTAATGATATAATCATAGTTCTACCTCAGACACCAGCTATGTGGCCATGGGCAAATCACTTAACGTTTGCCTCAGTTTCTTCATCTGTAAAATGGGAATAACAAATAACACCCACCTCAAGGTGGTTTTGAGGGCTAAATGAAATTTCACATGTAAGCAACTTTGTAATGACTCACATTTCTGTAGCAGTGTGAGCTCAACCCTATGAAATAGGCATTTCGACTCAGAACTGGAAGGAAACTTTGACACCTAAAATCCATTTTCCAGATTTAAAAGCTAAGGAATAAGGTTTTGTTGCCTACACTGTCCCCCAGGGCCTGGAATGTTCTCCAGCTTCATGTTCACCTTTTGCCTTCCCTGGCTCCCTTCATGTCTCAGCTAAAATCTCGTCTTCTACAGGGAGCCTTCCCCATCCCTCTTAAGTCTAGTCCCTTCCCTCTCTTAATGATTTCCCCTTATCCTCTACATAGCTTGTTTGCACATATTTATTTGCTGCTTGTCTGTCCCATTATATTATAAGCTCCTTGAGGGCAGGAGGTATCTTTTGCCTGTCTTTGTATGCCCAGTGCTTAGCACATAGTAGATACTAAACACCTGTTATTGACTGACTGACAGTCCTACTTTGTCTTGTTTGTCTCTTTTCTTCCCTTTTCCTACTGCCCCAACCTTCTTCTTTCCCTCTCTTCCTTCTAAACAGTCCAGCTGGACTGTCTTATAAATCTGCTCAAGCTCAGGCTTTTCTGGCCCGTGCTGTTTTAAATACACCAATGAATTTGGTATTCTTCCCACCCATTAAGTAGAGGAGTGGATATGCATTATTATCCCTTATTTCATAGTTCACCAAGGCAGTGGTTCTCAAAGTGTAGTCTGGCAGTCCACAAAACCTGTTCAGGGAATCTACAAGACCAAAACTATTTTCATGATAATAACATGATGTTTCAGTTTCTAATAGGGTAAATAGTGATAGCTATAATACATAAATGCTCTGTGGGGAGTGGGTCCTTATTAATTTTTAAGAGTGTGAAGGGTTCTAGAGTCCAAAATATTTGAGACCTACCATACTAAGTACAAATGAATGCAAACAGCCTTTGTCAGGTTACAAGGAGCAGCATCCCCCGATTTCTTGTCTAGTTGTCATGATCAACATCATTTGTAGTCACTTAGTCCTGCTTCACTTATACAAAATGTTTCCATCTCATTTACAGTGAAACATTCAGGAAGCATTTCAGTAAAGGTATCTTTTGAGACTGGTACATAGTGACAGAAAAAAAAGAACACAGAAACTATGGAATAGTCTCCCTAACTTGATCAAGACCTATTCCATTCCCAAATCATCTGGTCAATGTGGCATTTAAGTTATACCCACCCCAAAATGAACTAGCCTGGGCCATAATTCTTATTGAATAGCAATGGTCAGTGTCTAATATGGGCAGATAGTGGAAAGATAAAAGGTTTAGATAAGACACCCTACCCTCAATAATGGATAATTGATATTTGCTTATTGCTTTGAATTATGTTAAGTGTTTTCTATACATTATTTCATTTAGTCCTACCCCTGAGGTAGATTCTATGGATATTATCATCCCTATTTCTCAAAATGGATAACCTGAGTAAGAACAGGAAATTGAGAGGGCTATCTGAGGGAGAAAGTTACTAAACATTTTGTCTACTCAGTGGAAAAGGTGCTTGGGAAGACCGCTCTAAGATCTCTAGATGTTGTTGAATACAAATGATATAATAGTTATGCAGAATAGAATATTTCCAGAATAGAATTCAGAACTATTTATAATTCTGGAGGTTTCAGACCTAACAGAGATGAACTCTGCCCATTCAGGTTCAGTTCCTCACTTTTTAAGCCTTTCTCATTTTCAAGCCTATTTTGAGTTTTCAAGATTTTCGAAGAAAGATAATATTAATCTAATGCAAGGATCCTCAAATATTTGTGGTCAATAGAATGAAAGTTCTCACAGATCACAAACCAACTCTTTGCCAATACACACACACACACACACAGCATCCCCATAATTAATGGGAAGTGATAATCTGCTTTTGATGATGTATCACTTGGGTACATAGGATAAGACAACCTATTAATCCATTCTAGAACATGAGTATATAGGGAATTCTGAAAAGTCTACTAGTGTTTTCATTACATATATCAATTATTATAAAAATTAGGATTGTCTCCACAACTGTCATAAGTGCATATATGGAGGCTGTTTGTGTAGTTCATAGACTAAACCTTGAAAACCACTTATACAGCAAATTAAAAGTAAAAATAGACTCGTGAGCAACTTTTGGAATTAGGAACAGAGATGGAAGTTAATACTCCAAATGTTGGATTGCTGTGAAATTCTGTGGCTTTTCAGAGTGGCATTTGATTTCATTAAAATTCTAACCTTAACTCCTATAAGACTAAACTCTTGGTCTTAGTGGATGTCAGCTAAGACATCTAAATAATATTACCCCTTAATACAATCCTCCGTCATCTTTAATGGTCATGTTCAAATGAATGTGCCACTGACATTAAGATGTCATTAAGACAGCCATGAGAAAAATGAAGACCCATACCCTTTTCACTTCTGCCCCTAAGAAAAATACTTTTAAAAATAGTAGCAACAGCTGTTTTCTGGATGGTTTAAAAATGTACTAGCCCAGAAGCATGTGACTAAATAAGATCCAGAGCTTAGCACAGTACCTGGCTCATGGTAGGCACTATATACACATACACACATGTGATATATATGTATGTATATGTTATGTGTGCATATGTTGCTCTTAAGGATTCTGTCTACTTTGAAAGTCCATTTGTCACTTTCTGGATATTGCCACCATACCTCAGGAGCCATAGTCTCACCCTGGAACTTCCCCTAGCCCTTGGGACCTCTTTACCTAGGAACATTCATCTTTCTCCGTGGTCTTCTCACCCAGAAATATCCTTTTGCTATGCTGGTCTCCTTCTCCCATTGGTGCGTTCTTCCTGCTGCCTCTGTGTTTCTCAGTGAGGCTGGCTGGCTTCATTCTCCTCCTGGCTCTGCTTCTGACTTTCTAACACCATCCTTCCTGACACAGTGCTGCCCCACTCACTTTTCAGTTCCTTTTGGGTGTTGTGTTTCCTTCTACTAGAATATAAGCTTCTTGAGGGCAAGAATTGTTTTTCTTTTTGGTGGTATTTGTATCTCCAGTACTTAGCATAATACTTGGCATATTACAATAAATCTTTGTTATTTTATTGCCTTGAAATGATCTACCAAAGTCTTACATTTTATCCTAATTATTTATTACCTGGCTTCCACCCAAGCCCAAGGGGTTTTGCTGGTGGGCATTCCTATGGTGTGTGCTGTTTATGTGGAGGAAGACATGGCTGGCTCCTGATTGGCTAAGGGAATGCCAAGTTAGCTGTGCCTGCCATAAAATATTTACTTCAGTTGATTCCATATACTCTTGCATAGATGTGAAGAAAAGACCTCTTGGGAGGCAGTGAAAAGAAAGATTTTGAATGGTGGACAGATAGGGGAACTGGTCCCATCAAGTTCTTGACCTCTAGAGAATGCTAAGAGAGGACTTCCTCTAGGTCTCTCTCTCTCTCTCTCTCTCTCTCTCTCTCTCTCTCTCTCTCTCTCCTTGTTTAAGCAGAAATTTTATTAGCAGATGAAAAACTCAGTTTACTCTTCCATTTTTCCTTGCATATTCCAACCTGTAGAATTGCTATTTCTCTTTCCTATTTTGCTTGTATAAATGGGTTTGTTCACTATTTGCTATCTGTCATGGTCTTTTGTATAACTAGTGTTTACTGGGAAAGGGACTAATCTGGCAAGTGTAAGCTAAGGGCTACCCTACATTTTAAAAACATTCAGGTAAGTGACTTTCCTTGTGAACCCAGAATCATACTCCTAGACCAAAAGTAATCGAGGAGTGGCAATTACATATAATTTTTGTCAGATACCCCTCTTGAAGACTGTAGGAGAGTGCCTAAACTCAGCAGTTCCACACCTGTCCTCTCCCAACCCATTCCCCCAAGGTATGCGCTGGCTAGGCACAACCCTGTCTTATATGGGTGGAACAGATCTCACATCACATCTAGCATATACTACCTGTGAGCTGGATCCACATATTAAGAAAACACACACACACAAAATTTCATCAAATCTAACTTTCAAAAGGCAACATAAGGAACTCTAAAAGGCAGTCTTGCATACTGGGTAGAGAGTAATCCTGGAGCCAGAAGACATGCTTCTAATACCAAATAGCTATGTGACAGTAGATAAATCAGTCCCTTAACTTCTCAGTGTCCAGGACAGCTAAGCCTATAACCTGCAGAGAAGGCACCGGTCTGCATTAATAGAGGGAACTCCTCACCAGGAGTTTCCTATATTCATAAAATCATAGGTTTCCATTTTTTATTACAATAAATATGTAGAATAATATTTAAGTTCTTCATAGTCCTTCATATTCTACAACTAAGTAATATGCCAGTAATTCCACTTTTTATTTGCAACATAACATAAATGTGTGCTTTCAATCCAAGATAAGCAATTATAGTTTTTGGCATTCTCCAGATACTACACTAACTGCAACAGAGTCCTATAGTCTCTGGCCCATGGAAACCTAAAAAAAAAAAAATAGAAGACACAGAAGAAGTTGCTAAGGACATAGCTGTCACCTTGTTACATCATAATTATCATCAATCCATTAGCATCCTTTATCCTCAAGACTTGAGGAAGTTCACAACATGGTCTAGCACACGGTATTCCCCAGGAACACACAAATCATAGAGATATGTAAAGAAAGTCATCCCAAAATTTCAAAAAGGGGTCAGATTATTATTAAACTTTTATATTAACTTTTATAATTAAAAGGTTATATATATATATATAACCTTTATATATTAACCTTTCTTGCTTATCACTCTGACCACCTGATTTCTTTCCTTAGAAAAGCCATACTAATTTTCATCACCTTAAAATGATAATGCTATTTAACTCATCTTTAAGATCACTAAATCCAGTGGAGAACAATGACAACAAAATGAGGGAATAAATCACTTTAGCAAGATAAGGAGATTTCAAAGGAATCTATGAAAATCAACAGCTCTCTTTAGAAACTAGGAAAAGTTCATAAAGAAATGCCATTTGTAATAAAATATAAAAAATATGTGGACATCAATGTTCTTTGATACACATAAGATCTATATAAAGATGCCTATAAAAATTTTGGCAGAAAAAAATAATTGGATACATGATTCACACAACTATGTCTAAATACATTATTCATGTAAGTATGTCAAAAACATTTTAGCAAAAATATCAGCAGTACTCAAGTTTATAATTTAATGATATGCTATTCAAGTCACCAAAGGGACTACTTGATAGTATTATATTAGATATTAATAAAACCTACATAGAAAATAAGGTAATAAAAAAACAAGGGAAATTATAAAAAATGAGATAAAGATACTTGCATGGCCTGTCTCATATTATATTATAAAGTAGGAATTTTCAAAATACTTGATGACACTGGGAGGGACATAAAATTGTAATGGAATTATTGTGTCCAATAATTTGCAAACGACTGAATAAATTGTAGTCTATCAATATAATAAGATACTATGCCATAACAATGACAAATATAAAGAACACAAAGAAATATGGAAAGATTTTATTAAAGAAATGATACCTGCTTGAAGAAAAAAGAAGTAGAATAATACTTTCAATGACTTCCATTATATCAAAATGATACTCAACAAAGAGCTCAGCAGGGGACACGAAAACAATAAAATCATTATAATTTGTTAAAATTGATGGGTTTTGTTTTCCTTTTTAACAAAAGGAAAGTAGATTAAAATGAATGATTTTTAAATCTTGTTTGTTTGTATGATGATCCTGGACTAAACTAAGACCTAGGCAAGTACTTTATTATAATATGAAAGTAACCTGGACTCTCAGGGGCTAAGATAATGAAACACAAGCTCTGGCAGGTCTTACCAACTGGAAAGTCATGGCATATGGACCGGTGGAACATCAGTCATCTGTTACCAATGCACCAGGTGAGATAAATTTAGGGAAGTTCATTAACCCATTAGAAATAGACTAGTGCCTTTTTTTTTTTTTTGCCACAATCAGGGAACTCTTCAGTTAAACCAATTTCCACAAATGTCTACTGTGTGTGCAAGTCAAATGTTTACATGGTATTTCAAGATTTACAAAGTTCTGGACAAACATTATCTCATTTGAGCTTTGCAACAGCCCCCTAAGCTTGGTTTTACAGGTATTATCAGTTAACAATCCTCTAACCAGAAGAGGAGACTGAGGCTATGAGAGGTTGCATGACATGCCCAGTATCATGAAGGTAGTGTCAGAAGGGGGACTGAAACTCATTTCTTCCTTGACTTTTCTACTACTCTGCTTCCTAGTTTATAATCTAGTAGGGCACAAATGTGAAGAAACATCATACAAATGGAATCCACATAAAAGCTCTAGACAAATTCAGGTTGTCAGTTATATAGTGGCAGGTTGGGTGCCAGAGCATGGTTACTGCTCCCCCCACTTCGGGGTTCTAGGGGTAATCTTGAGGGCTTTGGTGTATCTTTCTAATGTTATACGACCAACAATAACAACCACACAAGCTCCCTCCATAGAGTGGATTCCTCCAAATGCAATTTCTCCCTCTCAACTGGCAGTTAATATCTCCTCAATATTAATTAGAATTTACAAAGGGATATTTTTACAGCAAGACCTGAAGTGCAAAAACCTCCCAAATCAAAGTGCACTCTCTTCTTTCCCCTCAGTCCCTGGGGAGAGTGGGCTCATACTTGAAGTGGTTGTTGTAAGAATCCTGATGAGTTCCCTTCTAGGTGTGGTTTAGTCCCCACATGAATTGTTTTACTGACGGGGTATCTCAGCTACAGGGCTGACTCATTGCTGGGCTGCTGGGTGACTTGAATCACTGCTCAGGGCTAGGCAGGCCTTTTACATTCAGCCACCAGCAAACTGTTCTACAGATTCCAGTTCCTCCATGGCTAGTTCTTTTGATTTTTCCCAGGCAAAGGAAGAAGGGAGGGAGCTGCCTGGAGGCCACTCCTGTGCTCCAAGGAGCCAATGGCTACACTTAAAATTAGCTGACACCAGCAAGGAAAGCTAAGGACCCCAAGACAGGGTTTTGTGTTGTTGTTGTTTGGGGTTTCTTTTTGCTTTATGGAGGGGTGAAGGCAGGGCATTTGGGGTTCAGTGACTTGCCCAAGATCACACAGCTAGTAAGTGTTAAGTGTCTGAGGCCAGATGTGAACTCAGGTCCTCCTGACTCTAGGGCTGGTACTCTATTCACTGTGCCACCTAGCTGCCCCAAAGACAGGTCCTTTTAAGGGCAAAAAGGAAAGGATTCTTTTGTTTATTTGTTTGGGGTTTTTTTGTCTTTATTAATTTACTTTTAGTTTACAAGATTCATTACCACAATTCCTTGAGTTTCAAATTTTCTCTCCCTCCCCCTTCCCTCCAATTGTGACATATAATCAAGTATAGTATCTGCAAATACTTTCACATTAGGCATTAGTCAGGTTATAAAGAAGGATTGTAACAGATGGAATGAAGAATGGGAAAGAGGAAACAAAACCAAACAAGAAAACGAAAAAGGGCAGGTAGTTTGCTTCAATCTGGGTTCAATCTCGGTTCTTTCTCTGGATGTAAACATCTCTCTCCATCATGAGTCTTTTGGGGTTAACTTATGACTCTGGATTGCTGAGAAGAGTCCAGTTTATCAAAGCTGGTCATCACACATACGTTGTTTCTGTAATTGTGTACAAATTCCTCCTGGCTCTACTCTTCTTACTCAGCATCAGTTTGTATAAGCCTCTCCAGGTAAATATGAAGTCCATTTGCTCCTCATTTCTTATTGCACAATAGTATTCCATAACATGCATATACCACAACTTGTTCAGCCATTCCCCAATTGATGGGCACCCCCTTAATTTCCAATTCTTTGCTACCACAAAAAGAGCTGCTATAAATATTTTTGTACATATGGGTCTTTTTCCCACTTCTATGATCTCTTTGGGATACAACCCTAGAAGTGGTATTGCTGGATCAAAGGGTATGAAATTATTTATAGCCCTTTGGGCATAATTCCAGATTGCATTCCAGAATGGTTGGATCAATTCACAACTTCACCAGCAATGCATTAATGTTCCAATTTGTCCACATCCTCTCCAGCATTTGTCATTTTCCTGTTTTGTCATCTTAGCCAATCTGACTGGTGAGATGTGGTAAAAGGAGAGGATTCTTTAATAGAGATGGGATAAAAAATTTTGTTGTCAATGATAATGAACACAAACTCGAAAGGGCAACTCAAAAACTCATGTTTCTCTTTTCTAAGGAGAAGAATGCTGTTCTCTTCCATGTCTTTCCAAAACTCCTCCATACAGGATCCAGCCACAAAAATTGAGTCTTTGCTCCTTTTAAGGCCTCAAAATTGAAAAATACTTTTAAAAAACCCTGTAGTTTCCACTTCTAATAGTAGTACATTAAATTGTACTCAGATAAGGTATGGTAACATCTGGTTACAGAGACACACAAATTAATTATTGTTGATGTTCGATCTCCAAATCTAATTTGGAAAAGTTCATAAAATCATAGACTCTTACAGCCAAAAAGGACCTTAGGGATCCCTTAGATATTGGTAAATCATTATTTTAAAACACCTCTGCCAAGAGTGATGATGAAGAATATTGCCCACTTCCTCACAGAGGTGATAGACTTGAGATGAAGAAGGCAACATGTTTTTGGACATGATCAATGCAGGAATTTATTTGCTTGTCATTTTATGTTTGTCATAAGTGTCTGGTTTTTCTTTTATTTTTTTCAAATGGGGGAGGTAGTGGGAGAGAACAAAAACAAATGCTTGTAAACTGAAACATAAGTTTTAAAAAGCAAAGAAACAAACAACTCTTCTTTCATTTGTTGCATATGAATTGTTCTGAATTATGTGATTCCTATGAAATTCATATGAAATGTTATATATATATAAACTTATTATGTATGAATAAAAACATCTCTACAAGGTAGAGAGGGTATAGGGTTTAGTACAAAGTAGTAGCATTTATTCTTTTTTTTTTTGCACTGAATATGTTGACTTTATTGATGGTACACAATACAGGACTCTAGGCTTCTTCCCCCTGCTACAGGGGTGCTTTGGAACAAGGATGTGAATGGGATATGGGATCCCTAGTATAGGAACACAAGTTAGGAATGTGGGCTCCTCAGTGGTGGATTTCCTCTTTTTGGCTGAGGATGAAGATCCATGGCTTTCCACTTTACTCCTTGGAGGCCATGTAGACCATGAGGTCTACTACACGGTTGCTATAACCATACTCATTGTCATACCAGGAAATGAGCTTGACAAAATGGTCATCGAGGGCAATACCAGCACCAGCATCAAAGGTAGAAGAGTGAGTGTTGCTGTTGAAGTTACAGGATACAACCTGGTCCTCTGTGTAGCCCAAGATGCCCTTCAAGGGTCCCTCTGATGCTTGCTTCACCACTTTCTTGATATCATCATATTTGGCAGGTTTCTCCAGGCGGCAGGTCAGATCCACAACAGATGCGTTGGGAGTAGGAACACGGAAGGCCATGCCTGTAAGCTTCTCATTCAGCTCAGGTATAACCTTGCCTACAGCCTTAGCAGCACCAGTGGAAGCAGGGATGATGTTTTGGGCAGCACCACGCCCATCACGCCACAGCTTACCAGAGGGGCCATCTACTGTCTTCTGGGTAGCAGTAATGGCATGTACTGTAGTCATGAGTCCTTTCACAATGCCAAAGTTGTCATGAATGACCTTGGCCAAGGAGGCCAAGCAGTTGGTGGTGCAGGAAGCATTACTGACAATCTTAAGGGAATTATCATATTTCTCATGGTTCACTCCCATCACGAACATTGGGGCATCAGCAGAAGGGGCAGAGATGATGACCCTCTTGGCTCCACCCTTCAAGTTAGCCCCAGCCTTTTCCATGGGGGTAAAGACTCTAGTGGACTCTACAACATACTCGGCTCCAGCATCTCCCCATTTAATATTGGTGGGATCCCATTCCTGGAAGATGGTAATGGCTTTTCCATTGATCACCAGCTTCCCATTCTCAGCCTTGACAGTGCCCTTGAATTTGCCATGAGTGGAATCATATTGAAACATATAAACCATGTAGTTGAGGTCAATGAAGGGGTCATTGATGGCCACAATGTCTACTCCATCTGAGGTGAATGCAGCCCTGGTCACCAGGCGCCCAATACGGCTAAATCCATTGACTCCAACCTTCACCATTTTGTTTCAGGGATGCGACTTAAGCAGCAGAACCTGGCACCAAGCTTGGGAGAAAAATCGAAAGCCAGTAGCATTTATTCTTGAACATCTTAATCCTAAACTTGGGTTGATGTTGAAATAATGACCATAAGTCAAATTCTTTTTGTCCTCCAAAGGTATAAAATGAGCCTTTTTATAATGAGAAATTATAAGCCAACAGAATTCAAGTTGTAAAGACATTGAGTAGAATAGAACTGAATGAATTTTGGTGCCTGGGCTACACATAGAACCAGTGTAAACAACAGAAAAGAGGGGTTTGGTATTCTCAGGTTCCTTATCAGCTGCAGGCTACTTCTTCTCTAGGTCAAGCTAAGCAATGAAGTTTAGACATTACTTATGGAATTTGCCAAAGCTAATTTTTTTTTCTGAAAGAAGGGAATAAATCTTCTGGCAAGTCAGAGCCAGCAAGCCTGGCTTCAGGAGTAAAAGAAAAGCCTGAAGCATTGTAATGGGAATGCAAATTTGGAAGATCTTCCCTGCCCCTAGGCTAAAGTACACCTGGAGCCTGGGGTGGGAGGCTTGTTTTTCAGCAGATACTTCTTGATTGGCCAGTGGGTCCAAAAGGTTGTTACATTCTCTGAGCCAGGAGAAGGCTATATATAAGCCCTGATGTGTAGCTTTGTTTTGGGGCTCACTTTGAGAAGTGTTCTGTGATTTGATATGGATTCTGGGAAGACGTTGTCCTGAGCCCCCTGGCTTTGAAAAAACCCAGATGTTGAAACCCAGATGTTGACTGGGTATGGATGTAATGGTTGGACAGTTTGAAATCTGTCTACTAGTTCTGTTTCTGTCTTGATAATTCTGCCTGTGTACTTTGAAGTTTGGGGTGCTGACCTTTTCCCCTGAACAAGGTAAACGATATATGTCTGACTGATTAAAGTGAGCTTGTTAACCCATTTTGAGTTGCTTTCCTTTATCAAAGCAGATCCAAGAACCTGTGTTGGCAGCAAACCCTGAGGACACTTGGGGTGCTTGCTGCTACAAAATGGCGTCACGAACAGGATCTGCAGAGTAAAAGGAAAGTATGGGGACTGGGATAATTGTTTGTTTCCCAGTTGTGGTAGCTGTGATTCTGTGGAGCCGTGGAGCAGGAGAGAAAAATGGCCTGCATGCAGACTTCGCTGAGCTGAGAGCAGGAATGGTGAGCTGCCTGCATCGGGACCTGGGCAGAAGCCAGGAGCAGCTGCCGCCTGTGGGAGGAGAAGGAGCCCAGGAGTTCGGAATTCAGCCACAGGAAAAGATAAGAACTGAGCAGCAAAGCAGGGGCACTGAGTGTGTTTCCTGGCTGCATCCCACAGTTTGGGACCCAGGGGGAGGATGGACTTGCGACTATGGTGGGTGGGATGAAGTGCCGTGAACCCCCAAGGACCCCACCTTGTTGGTTTTGTTGCCCAGCCCCCTCTCTGTGCTTGGAAGCAGAGGCTGGAGCTGTGTGAGGGGAAGGACACCCCCCCCTCCCAGAATTTTATTTTCCCTCTTGTTTTGAATTGAAGTGATAATGCTATGTGCTTTGTGTTTGTTTAAGGCCCAGTGGCCACTTTGGTACCTTTAGTTCTGTGTCTTGAAAATGTGACCTAAGAGATGTTTAGTGCTAATTCAAAAGTAAATTGTCTATGCTATGGGCATGAAAGATCTTGGGGCCCGAATGTAATGGGAATGCAAATTTGGAAGATCTTCCCTGCCCCTAGGCTAAAGTGCACCTGGAGCCTGGGGTGGGAGGCTTGTTTTTCAGTAGATACTTTTTGATTGGCCAGTGGGTCCAAAAGGTTGTTACATTCTCTGAGACAGGAGAAGGCTATATAAGCCCTGATGTGTAGCTTTGTTTTGGGGCTCACTTTGAGAAGTGTTCTGTGATTTGATATGGATTCTGGGAAGCCGTTGTCCTGAGCCCCCCGGCTTTGAAAAAACCCAGATGTTGAAACCCAGTTGTTGACTGGGTATGGATGTAATGGTTGGACAGTTTGAAATCTGTCTACTAGATCTGTTTCTGTCTTGATAATTCTGCCTGTGTACTTTGAAGTTCGGGGTGCTGACCTTTTCCCCTGAACAAGGTAAACGATATATGTCTGACTGATTAAAGTGAGCTTGTTAACCCATTTTGAGTTGCTTTCCTTTATCAAAGCAGATCCAAGAACCTGTGTTGGCAGCAAACCCTGAGGACGCTTGGGGTGCTTGCTGCTACAAGTATGTATGAGTTTTTAAAAATGGTTGAGGACTATGCTAGTGGAATATAAGAAAGAAAAAAGGAAAGAATATTAAGTGCCTTTTATGTGCCAGCCACTGTACTTAGGATTTGCAAACATTATCTTATTAAATCTTCACCTAAGCCTTGAGAGGGTGGTGCTTTTATCATCCCCATTTTACAGTTGAAGAAACTGAGTCAAGAAGCAGTGAAATTATTTGCCTAGGGTCAAACAGCTAGTAAGTACCTGAAGCTGGATTTGAACTCAGGTCTTTCTGACTCTGGGCCCAGCGCTCTATCCATAGCACCACGCACGTTCTGGTGAGCACCACCATCAATAAACAAGTATTTGTTTAACTATTTTGTGTTGGGTACAAGTAATTTAGGTACAAAAAACCCAACACAATTCCTACTCGCAAAAAGTTTATATTCTAGAGAGAGTGACAACAAGAGTACATACACATGCATGTATGTGTAACACATGTGAATGTATACACATACACATATGTGGATATATGCATGTGTATGTGTACATATATATTTACAATATAAAGTGAATAAATATAAATATGTATAAAATAGTTCAATACAAGGTAGTTTGAGAGGGAGGGCATTAGTAGTTGGGGAGAATCAGGAAAGATTTCACGCAGAAGATAGTGCCTGAACCATGTCTCCAGAAGGAGTCTATAGGGTCGAGGTAAGGAGGGAGGGCGTTCCAGGCATGTGGGGCAGTGGGTTCAAAGGCACAGAGATGGGATATGGGCTATCATGTGTGAAGAACAGAGGAAAGGTTAATTGGGCTGAATTGCCATGTACAAGACAGGTAGTAATGTCCAATGAGCTGGGAATATAGGTTGGGGCCAGGTTGTGTAAGGCTTTAAAAACTAAACCGAGTTTATTTTTAATCCTAGAGGCAATTGGAAACCACTAGAGCTGAGGAGTCACATGCTCAGATCTGTACTTGAGGAAAATTACTTTGGCAACAGCATATGGAATAAGTGAAGTAGGGAACCAGCCAGCAAGACCGATGAGGAAACTCTTTGAATAATCGAGTCACGAGGTGGTGAGGGCTTAAATTAGGATGGTGGAGAAGTGGATTGAATGAAGAGAAGGTGTCATGAAGGTAGAAATGTCAAGATTGGCTATGTTGGGTGAGGGATGGTGAGGGGTTAAGGAAGGGCTTTTAGTACATCTCCTGATATCCTCAGGCTGTATTTTTCTCATTCAGGGACTAATCTAGCTGAGTTCAGAGATGTCCATCATGATGAAGACAAATGTACATGGGAAAAAAATGAAAAAAATTTGGCAGAATTCATAAAGAACAATTACAACTATGATGACATGGAAGATGAACTTTGGTCTCTCAAATTCCTCGTTTTATAATATCACTTCTTTCTCTAACTATTCTTCTTTCCTCTTCTCCCATCACCTCAAATCTCTTTATGTCCCCTCTTGTTATTCTCTTTTCTTCCCCTCACTGAATTGCCTTATCCAAGAAAGTCTCTGTCATCATTTCAGTAGGTTCAAATCCAATTGGAAAGCATTTTTAAAGCAGGACTTACTATAGGGGTAGCTAGGTGGCACAGTGAATAGAGCACTGGCCTTGGAGTCAGGAGGACCTGAGTTCAAATCTGGCCTTAGACACTTAACACTTACCAGCTATGTGATCTTGAGCAAGTCACTTAACCCCAATTGTCCTGCCTTCCCTGCCCCAAAAAGCAAAAAAAAAAAAAGCAGGACCTATTGAGTGTCAGGCAAAAGCACTCTCTGCTCTCAAGTTGCTCAAAAAAATCACATTCAAACAACTATGTACAAACAAGATTTATAGAGAAAAAAAATTGGAGAAAATCTCAGGGGGAAGGTACTATCATTAAGAGAAATCTAGAAAGCCTTCTTGGAGAAGGTAGAATTTTAGCTGGGAATTGATGGAAATCAGGGAACCTAGGCCAGTTTAAAGAGGGAGAGAATTGGGGTGGCTAAGTGATGCACAGTGAATAGAGCACTGGCCCTGGAGTCAGGAGGAACTGGGTTCAAGTCCAGCCTCAGACACTTAACACAAAAACTACCTGTGTGACCTTAGGCAAGTCACTGAACCCCAATTGCCCTCCAAAAAGCAAAAAAAAAAGAGGGAGAGAATTCATGGGGGACAATCAGGAAAAATGCCTGGAGTCTGGAGATGGAGTGTCTTATACAAAGATCAGCGAGGAGGAAAGGGTCATTGGTTCTCAGTTTAAGAAGACTGAAAAATAGGAAGGGGCCAGGTCAGAAATCAAACAGGATTTTGCCTGTGATTCTGGAGGCAATAGGGAGACAAGGAAGTACTTATGGAAAGGCGAAGTCAGACTAGTGCTTTACTTTAGGAATATGGGTCCAATGGAATAGAAGTAGGGAGAGACTAGGGGCCGGCAGAACCAGGTGTGAAGTGATGAGGGCAGATCTACACACAAGAGGACCTTCAGACTACTCTTACCTTTAGGGCAGGAGGTTCTCTCTTTGGCCAAGGCACCCTCTCTACAGATTTGTGGGTGGATCAAAGATAAATCTTTTTCTATTTTTTATTAGTCAGCCTGCTTTCTCCTCTAACCACAGGTATAGTCAGAGAGCTCAGATCCTTTGGTCTTTCTTTCCATGCTCCTTGATACATTTATTTTACCATAAGGAACGGTTTATCTTCTGGTATGAGAAATGTCAGGGAAAAGATTTCTGGCTTTGGTGGTTATTTAGCAGAAGAAGGAAATTTTACATTTAGACCTACTTCCTCTGATTTTATCCTTTGTGCAGATGCAAAGCCTCTTGTCCTCATTGTCCTTCTAAGAAATCTGAAAGTATTTGGCTTACTCAGAAGAGGAGTCACACCATAACCTTTTAAGAATAATTGAGTCTAACCAAGATTTAGGATATTATAGATAAAGCATTATATTATAGGCATAAGGTTGCTAAGGAAGCTACTTTCACATTTTTGTTATCAATAATTTTTCATTATTGGGTTTTACAGCAAGGCAACAAGCAGTTATTAAAGTACATACTATATTCTAGGCACTGTGCTTAGCACTGGGGATACAAGTATAAACATAAAGACAATGTCTGCCCTCAAGGGGCTTACCTTCGATTGGGAGAAGACAACACCTAAAAAAAGAAAGGTGTGTGTGTGTGTGTGTGTGTGTGAGAAATGAGGCTTTTCAAGGTGGCACAGTTTCAAAGTTCAGAAAGTTGGGAGCAGTGCTGGGAGAGGAATAAAGTTTGGTTGGCCTGAACGCCTCCACAAAATGGCAGCTCCAGGAGCAATTTACTGATGGGAGGAAGGCCCCAGGGTGGCAGAGGATAGTCTAAAGTGGGAAGGCCACAGGAATAGTGGTGTGTTCCAAGGCAAGGAGGCCATTGGGTACCAAGGGACATTCTAGGATGAGACTGTACGTGAGGCATGATGTTAGTGTCCAGAAAGTCGGGATTAGAGCCACGAGGGTTAGGCCCTTGTGACTGGAATACTTGTCATATTCCTGAGTGTGCAGCAAATGAAAAACCAGGTCCCCCTTTATAGCATCCACATAACATGGCTTCCCTGCTCCAAAAACATCCTCCGTCTTGGAAGTCCCCTGAGGCTGCTCATGGAATTGCGACTTCATGCTTCTCACTTTGCTGTGTCTAGAGCATGGCTTTGCACATTGTAGATAGTTAAATGTTCATTAAATTGAATTGAATTAGGAGGCTAGCCCCTTCCAGAGGAAACTGAAACCTCAGAGTTCACCTTACCTCTTTGGGAATGGATTAATCACATCCAAAAGAAAGGAAGAACAAGTCTTGATGGTTAAGAAACTCATAAACATCAAAAGGAAAGCCAGAAGTTGCTTTCACTTATTGTGGTGAAAGTTTAAAGCCACACTGGGGTGCCTGAGGCAGGGGTAGGAAACCACAAAGGAGAAAGGAAAATATTAAAAACCTGGGGTCAAATTAAACCTATCCACTGTGCCTCACCTGACTCCCTCATAATAACATACTAGCCTTTATGAGGTTTACGAAGATATGTGCATACAGATATGTATATGTATATGCACCCCTCCACACACAAATGTATTTTCATTTGATCCTCACAACAACCCCATGAGATAGGTGCTATCTTCCCCATTTCACAGATGAAGAAACTGATGCACCGAAAAGTTGTGACTTTCCCAGGGTTACACAGCGTTTACAGCATGATTCAAACTCAGGTCTTCTTGAGTCTAAGTGTGGTATTCTATTCACCACTTGATTTCAAATATGAAACCCCACAATCATCAGCTTATTAGAAGGGGGAAACCATACACACACACACACACACACACACACACACATACACACACACACACACACACTTTTTACAGAGGGGGTTGGAATGGCCTGAAGCTATTGTCATTCCTTGAGAACAGTGAAAAGACAGTGAAGGTTTACCTCTCTTTGCCCTTTCCCTCTGCCTGCAGCTTATATCCATTTTCTACATGTGGCCTTGAGGCAGCAAATTCTCCACCCCTGTTAGGGGTTCCTTCCCTACCTAGGAGCTGAGATGAATAAGAGAGAATCTTATAGATCTGATTTATTAATAATTCTTATGAACTGCTTGACACCAGAGATAGATGGACCAATCCAAAAGAATCCTCTTTGTCATGTAGCCAGCAGATCAGGACCAGTTAACACAATGCCTGCACATATTCCAAACCTCTCCAAGGCTCTTCCATTACACACTATCCTGTCTCTTTGGAAGCAGACCTCCCAGCCTCTCCCGTGCACGGTATGGTGCAGCCTGCTCCTCAGCTCCCGTTACATATCCATTATACCACATCGTTCCACTATTCTGCTGCTTTTCTTTTTCTGTCTGCATCTCTGTCTCTGGCTCTCTGTTTCTGTCTCTGTCTCCATCTCTGTCTAGCTCTGGCTCTCTGTTTCTGTCTCTGTCTCCATCTCTGTCTGTCTCTGGCTCTCTGTTTCTGTCTCTGTCTCTATCTTTCTGTCTATCTCTCTCCACCTTTATGTTATGTGGGAGACTAGCATAGGATTTCCACATATCCTCTGTATAGACACGGCCTCCATTAAAGTATTTTTTTTTAATCCTCGCTGGTTTATCCTTGGGAAGAGAAAGGGAGAGGATTTAGCAGGAAGGGCTATGGACTCAGGCCAACCTATGATAAAAAGAGAAAGGAGAGAATGATGCTAATAATTTTTGTTTGTTTCTCTTAGGCACTGGGGCCATTCCTTAGCTCATTTCCTACCTAGTCTTAATCACTGAATGGGCTTCGCCTCAGTCAAACTGTGAGCTGGTGAAGACCTTAGCTTAAAAAGGCCAAGTCTGCAGCCAGGGCCATCTTCACTGTTCCTGATCTCTATCTTGCCACTGGACCCAGATGGCCCCAGAGGAGAAAGTGAAACTGGTGACTTTGCACTGCCCTGCCTCACTCAAATCCAATTCACTTGCAAGTCATGGCATCACCTTCCTGATTCCATGGTCCTCTCTGAGAACAAAGGACAAACAACAAGGAAATCATGGTGATTGTCAGTCAGATTATTGTCACTCGGGGCAAGCATTCACATGGGGATCAGAAGAAGCAATACAAGGACACTCTCAAGGTCTCTCTCAATTACTTTGGAACTGATTGTGTGACATGGGAGACACTGGCACAGTACCGCTCAGCATGGCGTGCCCACATCAGAGAAGGTGCTGTGCTCTATGAGCAAAGCAGAACTGAAACAGCTCCAAAGAAACACAAGACGCACAAATTTAGAGAATCCACCTCCAATGTTCAGATGGACTATTTGTGCCTGACCTGTGGTAGAGCATTGCGAGCCCACATTGGTCTGATCAGCTATAGTCAGATACACTGTAGCTGGACTCTAACATAGGGAGGTCATTTTGGTCCTCTTCAAGAATGAAGGACAACCAACCAACCAATCAGCTCTTGTCAGTGGGACTCCCTGAAGCACCCCTCCCCCTGATTTTTTTAGTTAATAGACTGTATTTGTCTTTCCATTCCAGCTGGCCTCTTCACTTTTTTGGATCTTCTAGAACTGCCTTATTCTCAGTTTCTGGCATTATAAACCCATAGAATGGAACAAGATAAACACTGAAGTGATTTTAATGCATAATCTAGCCTATTTTGTAGATTAGAAGATTCATGTCAATGTCAATTCTGTCAGTACCTGCTCTCCAACTTACTGTCTTACCTATCTGCCTGGAGATTCTGAAAAGTTAAATGACTAGTCCATAATTATATGTCCAGTATATGGCAGGGGCAAGACTTGAACCCAGGATTTCCAGATGCTGAAGTTAGCTCTGTATTCACTGCCTTTTGCCAACTTTATTATCTAGCATTCAGGTTCTAAAGGGCAATGCCGTACTGATTCAGTGATTATTGACCAAGCCACCCAAAAGACACCATGACATTTATATTGTCTTCATTAGTTATTGCAAAGCCTTTGGCCATAGCTTCACTAATGGCTTAATCATTTACCACAAATGTATCAAATAGCCCCAAATGTAGCAAGATTGTTAAAACAATGATTCAGTGATTATTGACCAAGCCACCCAAAAGACACCATGACATTTACATTGTCTTCAATGGTTATTGCAAAGCCTTTGGCCATAGCTTCCAGATTTGTAAATCTAGGAGGAGATAGCAATAACATTTTTATTTAAAATAAGAAATTATAGGACCATTAAAAGAAGGATGTGACCATTCTATCTTAAAATTTGTGATACCCATTATTTACCATAATTCTTGGAAGTAAGGATTTCAAAGAATTCGGATCTCAGAGGTAGAATAGGTAGGATCCTAGGACCTGAAATTCTTTGTGCAAAAGGAATGGGAGGTTCTAAAGAGTGAAATTCTGATGATCCTTATAAGGTAGAAAATGGCTTGAAGAGAATAGCACGGATACACAGGGAACAGAGATTTTTAGAACACTTGTCTAGAAGGGAGATGCAAGGGCAGATAAAGGAGCATTAATACCCCCCAAATGGGGTATCCTTCCATAAGTAATGTTGTGTCAGGAATGTAAAACTCAGAATGAGCTGGTGTTGGTGATGGTTGATAATGATGCACAAAAAGGGTGCTTTTTTTAGCTTTGTTGGAAAGCAAGGGGGAAACCAAGGAAGAAAATGTAGGTCAATGAGGACAAATGTGAAGGGCTATGCTTGAGTTTTAAAGAAATGAACTATGTAAGTACTCTACTCTCCCACATGAATGGTTTATTTGCTCTGTAACATTTGAAAACACACTATCCCCGTGTTTTTAATTATTCCATTCCATCAGCCTCAGACACCTCACTCTGCCTTCACCTGTTTCTCTGTCAATTTAACAAGCATTTCTTAAGTGCTAATGATACACATTTTTCTTTTTTTTTTTTATATCTTTCTATTTGGGGCTAAAGATATAGATATGACCCAGACCCTGATCTCAAGGAGTTTACAATCTAACAGAGGGAAGAGATAAATACAAATAACTATGATGGAGGGAAGAGTGTGATACATGAAAAAAGAGAATTACAGACAAGGAGCCGTGGGAAATTTGAGAAGGAAGAGATCATTTTCAGCTGAGGAGTAAGGGAAAGCATTATGGCAAGAGTGGCATATAAATTGAAGCAATGTAGAGATTTCTCTAAATCTGCGCAAACTGGACAGACATAATGTGGGATATGAAAGGGAGGAATTTATTTGAAACATGGGGAATGGCTTGAGCAAAAGCATAGAGATGGGAGAAGGGAAGATGAGAATTGCGTCACTTAGAGGGAAAATGGAATTCACGAAGAGGAAAGTCTTCAGTGCCAGGATTATAAGTCCACTTTATTTGAAAGGTTGGGAATAGAGAGATATAGATAGATTTTTTTAAATATTGTGGAAGTAGAGTAAGCAGGTTCTAGAAATTGATTGGATGAGTAAGACAAGTAAGAGGAAAAAAATCAGAAATGTAATGAAGTGAACGAGCACTTACCAAGTCCTTTCTACGTACTAAACCCTATGCTAAGTACTGGAAACATAAATAGAAATGCAAGATAGTTCTTCCTCTCAAAAAAGTCACATTCTTTTTTTTTTTTTTTGCCTTTTGGAGGGCAGTTGGGGTTAAGTGACTTGCCCAAGGTCACACAGCTAGTTAAGTGTTTAGTGTCAGAGGCTAGGTTTGAACTCAGGTCCTCCTGACTTCAGGGCCAGTGCTCTGTTCACTGCACCACCTAGCTGCTCCTTGGTCACATTCTTTAAAAAAAATTTTAAATTCATGTATTTTGGTTTTATATTTCCTAAATTTCCTCTAATCTCCTTTGCCCTCCCAGATAACCACCCCATATGAGAAAAAAAAAAAATTGGGGGCAGCTAGGTGGCGCAATGAATAGAACACTGTCCCTGGAGTCAGGAGAACCTGAGTTCACATCTGACCTTAGACACTTAACACAAAAACTAGCCGTGTGACCTTGGGCAAGTCACTTAACCCCAATTGCCCTCCAAATTTTTTTTAAGACAAAAAGAAAATATGAAGAAGAGAAAAAGTATCAGCAAAACCAATCAATGCATAGGAAAATCTGAAAATACATGAAATGTTATACACCATGGACCTCCCATCTCTGCAAAGGAGTGGTGGAAAGTGAATTTCATATCTCTTTTTTGGGGATCAGCCTCTGTAATTTTGCAACATTCACATTTGTTTTGTAGTTCTATTTGCTCAAGTCACTTTTCATTGTTGTAGATCCTTGCTTTCCTCTACACCAGATCATGTAAGTCTTTTCATGCTTCTCTGAGTTTTTCATATGTATCTTTTTTTTATAGCACAGTACTATTCCATGAAACATAATTTATTTAGCCATTCCCTAATCGATGTGCATAAACTTTGTTTCTATTTCTTCACCACCATGAAAAGTAAAGGCTTTTAAATAGTTCTAACTAGAGGAGCTGACACCAATAAGAAAGTTCAGCCTTAGGACAGATGGGAAGGCAGGATGGTGCTTTTGGTCCAAGTGGCAAGGCAGGTGCTCTTAACATCTTACCAGAAGGCTTATGGTTCTTGACTCCCTGTTTATTAAAGGGATGTGAGTGGCCATGTACATCTAGGAGAAAAGGGTCTGACAGAGGTCTAGACCAAAGACTGTTGAGAAGAGAAGCTCTAGGAGAAAAGGGTCTGACAGAACTCTGGAGCAATGACTATTAGGAAGGGGAGAGCTAGGAGATAGGGGTTTCACAGAGGTCTAGACCCATGACTGATCAGAATGTGAGATCCTAGTGACATCTGCGTTGACTAGGGCTATTGGGGATAAGGATCCTTCATTGTTTCAGTGAGATGACTTTGAGGTTTTGAGCTGAGGTAAGTGATAGAATAATAGGTCCCAGGGTGGAGACTAATCAGTTAGGTGTACTGGAAGGTTTGAGAGAAATGAAGAGTTCAGATTTGGACATATTGAATTTGGGTTCCCAGTAGGAAATCTGGGTGGATATATTTGATAGGCAGTTAGAAATATGTTCCTGGAGCTCTTAGGAAGTTTTGGGTAGTAAGACAGATTTGGTAGCCATATACGTAAATATGATAAATGAAGTGAATTGCAGTCAATAACATCACCAAGGAAGAGAGTAAATAGGGAGAAATGAAGAGGGTAAAGGAAAGGACCTTTGAGGATATTGACATTTAAGGGGTGGAATGAAGGTTTAGGGGCAGCAGAAGGGAAAGAGAAGCAGTCAGAGAGATAGGAGGAGATTCATGAGACTACAGTGTCCCTAAGGTCAATAGAGGAAAATATATGAAAAGGACCAGGTGGTCAATGTGTCTAATCTTTCAGAGAGGTCAGGAGGGATGAGGTCATTGTATTTAGTAATAAGGTAGTCATTGTATCCTCAAGCCTAGCACAATACCTGCCTCATAAATCCACTCAGTATATATTTGTTGATTGGTTATCTCATTGATTGAGTTATCTTGGTGAAAGTTATTTCAGTAGTGTGATTGGGACAAAAGTCAGATCGCAGGAAGTTAAGGAATCAGTGGGTAGTGTGTAAGCAGACGCGCAAGTAGGATGCTTCTGTTGCTAATAATTAACATTTACAAAGCATTTTAAAGTCTGCAAAGCCATATATGTATGTAGATATATATATACACATACATACATACACATACATATATGTACTATATCTATATCTAAATATAATGTGATTTGATTATCATAGCACCTCGAGGTAAGTAGTATTACCCCCCTTTTACAGATGAGGAAGTTAAGGCTGACAGAAGTCACTCAGGTCACTCATCTACTAAGTATTTTAGGAGAGATCTGAATTTTAATTCCAAATCAACTGCTCTACCCAATTTGTAACCCTGTCTACTACTGTGTGAACTACTCATTCTAGAAGTTTAGTGCTAAAAAGGAAAAGATGTGATAGCTTGAGAAAGTGGCCAAATTAAGCAAAGCTGTTTTTTTTGTTTGTTTTTGGTGGGTTTTTTTTTAGGATTAGATGAACTGAGAATATGTTTGTAGGCTGAGAGGAAGTAGATAATGGGGGGTTGGGGAAGAAGCTGTTCAAATCCTACCCATCTTTCAAGATTTAATTCTACCTCCTCTATCCAACCTTCCTTGACAATCCCAATGTGAAATGGTCTTTCCTCTGTCCCTCTTCCTAAATTCCTGTATTAATTTGAAGGATTCATTTAATAGGTAATTATGTACTGCATTGTAACTTCTGTATTTTTGTTCTTGGTGTTGGTGTTGTCTGGAACTGCTATTTGAATCTTTCAACATTTCCATTTAGTTTTGTCTTTTTCTACTTAGATTGTAAACTCTATGAGAGCAAAGACTGTCTAATTTTTCTTTGTATGTCTCCTAGTACTGAGAACAGTGTTCTACACACAGAAGTTTCTCAATAATTTTTTTATTTAATTATACAAAAAGAATGATAAGAATGCAATGGATTCATAGAGAAGGGAGACCAGAGTGGCCACTGACCCAGAAAACACTGGAGGCAGTGACCTGAACATAATTTTGGCTAGAGCTGTTAGTTGTCAGGCCAATTATTGTGCTGGAAAATACCAGGTCTCTACTTTCCTCCAGGCTCCCTGCTGGCCCTTCATTCAAACAGCAGCAGGTCAATAACAGCTTCCTGCAGTTTGGAAATAATGGCCAAGTTGGAGCATGGCGTCTAGGAGCTCTGCCTGCCACCTGCTGTAATGATGCTGGAAGTGGGAGAGGGAACCACAACTTGAGAGAGAGAGAGACAGAGAAACAGAGAGACAGAGAGAGAGAGAGAGCTCTGAAGCCTACCTGCCATTGGTTGAGAACCAGAGGCAGGATAGGGCCTTGCTCACACTGGGCTTGAAGCCCTCCAAAGGAGAATGGAGTGTCTCTTCCCTTTATGTCTTCTGATGAAGGCTGGATGGCAACTAGTGGGGACATATTGTAGAGACAATGTATTTTCCATCCAGTTATGAGTTGGTCTAGATGGCCTCTGAGGACCCTTCTAAACCTAAAAATGTATAATTCTGTGAAAGACTTGGTGATTACTAAATTGCTAATTTAAGATAAAGTCAAAATATCTCTTTATCATCAAACATCCCCCCCCCCCAGAGGCTATGGTCTTATATCACATTGTTCTTTTAGCTGTAATGAGCATTGGATTTAAAGTCAGAAGATTTGAGTTCAAATCCTAGTCTGCCACTTTCTACCTTGGATAAGGAGCCTAATTTCTTCATATGTAAAATGAAGGTGTCAGTCTAGATAAATTCCCTTCTGTCTCAAAACTCATCATCCAATGCAGAATTTACTGGAGAATCCCAAGACAAAAAGGAACTTGAAAGGTTATTTGAACTATCTCCATTCTGATTAGGTTCAGGACTTGGATTTCATTAGTAGAGTGAACTCCCAAGTGAAGAAATTCCCTGGAATAAAGCAGATCAGCCCTGTCTCTGCAAATTAGGATCCATTGTCTATAGCAGGGGTGGGGAACCTGCAGTCTTGAGACATGTGGCCTTGAGACCACATGTCTCAGCAAGGGCTGCACTTGAGGACCTAGAGGGCCATATGTGGTATCAAGGCTGCTGATTCCCCACCCCTGACTAAAGCAGTAAGAGGTTAGCCAACTTGCTCTGAATCTCAGTCAGTAGATGCTACAGGTAGGAATTGTACTTAAGTCTTTCTGACTTTGAAGCTGGCTATCTTCTATGCCATGTTGCTGATTTTCCTGCTTCTGATAGAATCTTCTTCCAATACCTTCCTGTCAATTTAGGTCTATCCTAAATCCATGATGTGATAAGCCAGACATCTTCACAACAACCCTTTTGAGTTGCATTGTCCATACTTGACAAGTGAGAAAATTGAAATTAACAAAGTGGAATGGACTTGTCCAAGACCACACCCCTAGATTATAGAACCTGAAGCTGGGAGGGACCTTAGGGATAATCTCATTGAACTCCTTCATTTTCACTTGGGAAAGCAATGACTTGTCTGACATCATCAATAAGTGGAAGAAGCAGGATTTGAACCTAAGTCCTTTGATTCTAGATCCAGCATAAATACATTGTGCTATGCTGCCTTTTGAGTGCCCAAATTGGAATTGAACCTAAGACTTTGAGGCCAAGCCAATGCGGCTTTATCATATCGTTGAACACACCCATTAAAAAAAAATAACAACATTATTTTCCTATTCAAATTTATTTTATTTTCAGGTCAGTATCCTCTCCCTCCTTCTACCTCCCCCCCCTTAAGAAAGTAGGAAAAGCAAAACCTGTTACAAACATGCATGTTCAAGCAAAGCAAATTCTCAAGCTGGCCACATACAAATAAATGTTTGTGCATATGGAGGTGGCGAGCCTGTTTCAAGAATGCTCTGGAATTGTGGTTGGCTGTTGTGTGGATCCGAGTTTCTTAATCTTTCAAAGTAATTTGTCCCCATGACTTCATTGTTGTTGTATAAATTGTTTTTCTGGTTCTACTAATTTCACTTTATATCAGTTCATACAAGTCCTCTCAGGTTTTTCCAGGACCATCCTCTCCATCATTTCTTACAGCACAATAGTATCCCATTGCGTTCATGTATATAACTTGTTCAACCATCCCCTGATGCAAATGATGCAAACCCTTTTCAATTTCTAATTCTTTGCTATCTCCAAAAGAGCTGTTATAAACCATTTTGTACATATGGATCCTTTTCAGTTTTCTTTGATCCCTTTGGGGTATAGGCCTAGTAGTGCTATTGCCAGTTCAAAGAGCACACACAGTTTAATGGCTTTTTGGGCACAGCTCCCAGTTGCTTTCCAGAATGGCTGGCCCAGTTCATAGTTCCATCAACAGGGCATTAATGTAGCTGTTTTCCTTTAGCCCCTCCAGCATCTGTCATTTTCCTTTTTGGGGTCAGTTTTGCCAATCTGATGACACTCATTTTTCTCTTGGTCTGCCCACAGCCTTTGGGATAGAAAGATAATGAGCATTTAGGGAAGGATTACTCTTTCCCAGGCACTATACAAAGCTCTGGAGACACAAAGAAAGGCAGTAACATGATCCTCACTTTCAAGGGACTTCCATTCTAATGGAAGAGACAACATATAAATAACCACGTACATTCATGATGAAGAATGGTTGGAAAGCAACCTCAGAGTGGAAGACACTAGCACTGGGGGGAAAGCGAGAGGCTCCCTGCAGACCATGGGGTGTGACCTGATTCTTGAAGGAATCCAGGGAAACTAAGTGGTAGGTGAAGGGGCAGGGAACATTCCAGGAATAGAGCAGAGCCAGGGAAAAGGTATGGGAACAGGAGGCGGGAGAACAGCAAACAGGTCAATGTCACGGAACCATCCAGTGCATGGAGGGGAAGAGGAACAGGAGCTCACCAGGGAAAAAGGGACCAGGATATGAAGAACTTTAAATTCCAAACAGAGAATTTTCTCTTCGATCCTGGAGTAATATGGAGCCACTGGAGTTGTGTGTGTTTGTGTGTGTGTGTGTGTATGAGAGAGAGAGACAGAGGGAGGGAGAGAGATGGAGAGAGACAGAGGGAGGGAGAGGGAGAGAGAGGAGAGACAGAGAGAGGGAGAGTGAGTGAGTGAGAGAGAGACAGAGAGAGAGAAAGAGAGAGAACAGAGAGAAGAGAGAGAGAGGAGAGAGACAGACAGACAGAGACAGACAGAGACAGAGGGAGGGAGAGGGAGGGAGAGAGACAGAAGGAGGGAAAGGGAGAGAGAGAAGGAGAGAGACAGACAGAGAGAGAGACAGACAGACAGAGACAGAGAAAGACAGAGGGAAGGAGAGGGAGAGAGAGAAGGAGAGACAGAGAGAGGGAGAGTAGGTGAGAGAGAGGGAGAAATGGTTCTGAGGATGGAATGGACAGGAATGGGGAGATATTTGAGGCAGGGTATCAAATTAAAATATTGCTGCAGTAGTCCAGGTGAGAGGGAAGGGACGGGAAGGGAACAAACATTTATCAAGTGCCTACCATGTTCCAGGTACTGTGTTAAGTACTTTTATCCTCAAATATTAACCTCCCTATTCTGCCCCAACCTCTCTGCTGACATCCAGTCTCACATTTCCAGTTGCCTCTCACGTTTCAAACTGGACGTCCAGTAGACACCTTAAATGAGACATGTCCTAAACAGAACTCACTCTCTTTCCTCTCTGCTCCCCACCCCTTCTCTGTCACTATGGAGGACGACAGTGTTTTAGATTCTCAGGCTCACAACCCAGGAGTCCTCCTGGACTTTTCTCTCTCATGCCCCAAGTCTAATCTGCTGCCAAGGTCTGTCAATTTCACGTTTGCAGCATTTCAGAATCCACCCCCTTCTTTCCTCAGAGGGTAGCCCCCACCCTAGTGCAGGCCCTCATCACCTTATGTCTGGACCTTTGCAATAGCCTGTGGGTGGGTCTGTCTGTCTCAAATCTCTGCCCACTCCAATCCATTCTCTATTATGCCACTAAAGCAATGTACCCAAAAGCCCAGATCTAACTTTGTCACACACCCCCAATGTCCCCTCTCCTTTGTTTAACTCAATAAACTCCAGTGGCTTCCTATTGCCTACAATATCAAAAACAAATTGCGTTGTTTGGCATTCAAAGACCTTCACAATCTAGTCTCTTCCTACCTCAACAGTCTTTTCATACTATACTCCCTGACAGGTAGTCTTCCATCCAGTGACACTGACCTTCTGGCTGTTTAAGAACCAGACACTCCATCTCTGGGGTCTGGGCATTTTCTCTGTCTGTCCCCCATGTCTGGAATGCTCCCTCCTCTTCATCTCCACCTACTGACCTTCCAGGCTTCCTTTAAGTCCCCACTAAAATACTGTCTTCAGCAGGAAACTTTTTCCAACTACTCTTCATTCTAATGCCTTCCCTCTTTTATTTTTTTCTCTATTTATCTTGTACATATTTGTTTGCTTGTTATCTCCCTCATTAGACTGTAAGTCCCTTGAGGACAAGGACTGTCTTATGCCTCTTCTTGTGTACTCAGAACTTGGTAAGTACCTGGTACATAATAGACATTTAATAAATGTTTGCTGATTATCTCATTTGAGCCTCACAATAACCCTGCAGCACAGATGCTGTTATTATCCCCTCCCTTTACAGTTGAGAAAAACTAAGGATAGGCATCAGGTAAGTGACTTACCCAAGGTCATACAGCTAGTGTCTGAGGAAAGATTTGGACTCTGATCTTTCTGATTCCAGACCCAGTGCAATATCCACTGCACCACCTAGCTTGCCAATAACAGAGGTTGGCTCTGTGGATGGAAACAAGTGTACAAGTTTTGCCACAGCTATCATGGTTGGTTGGGTCAAGTGAGGGTTTGTTTGTTTTAAAGAACATGGGTATGTCTTTAGGCATGGAGCCAATAGAAAAGAAAATAAAGTGAGGAAAGAGAGGGTTAGATGACAGAAGGGAAAACCTGTTGGAAAAGACTGGAGGGGAAGCACACAGAGTCAAGGAGAGAGACCATATCCTCATCTGAGACAGGAGTGAACAAAGATAGTGAGGAAAGATGCTTCTTTAATATGAAAGATGGAGAATGGGGAAAAAAGATGGCAGTGAATAGATTTTGGGGTCTAAGTCCTCAGCTGGGAGGGTGGAGTAAGGGGCTATCACTGGAGGCTAGGGGAAACACTAGAAGGTTTGGAACAGCTACTGTGAAGAGTGAGAGAGTACATGGAGAAGGAAGGAGTAAAACAAAGACCTTGCTGCAGTGAGGGCCCAGCTGAGATCAGACACCTTATATTTGTAGGGGACCAAACTGTCATGGTTTAATCATATCTTCCAGCTCTGCTCTGTAGCAATGGAGGAGGCAGAAAGTGATTTGCCATCCCCTTTTGTGAATGGACTTCAGTTGTAGGGTCAGAGACGTGGGGTTGGGAGGGACCCTAGAGCTTATCTATTTCAATCCTCTCATTTTACAAGTTCAGAAACTGATGCCTAGAGAAGTTAAAGCAAATCACCCTTTAGTGTTTCCCCTATTCACAAAGTTCCAGTTCCTACAAGATTTTTCTAGGTCCTTGTCCTTTAATCACTTTTGTGGTGATTCTCTGAGCCTGCTCCAAGTACTCTGCATCCTGTTTAGGACACTGTTTTAGCTTCAGGGGACTTTGTATATGGATATAGCCAAAAATAATATCTGGTGGAATGAGCAGCAAATTATTTACTTAGAGAACTCTGCATACGTTACTTTAATATTTACTAGGGAAATACGGAGTTTTCTTTTGTCTCTTACCTACAGATACAGTTGCATTTTTTGGACTCTGCAGTTTTGTGGAGTTTTTTTTTTAATCAATCTTTTCCCTTGAACAGACCACTCTCTGTTTGGGGGTATTAAGACAAATCTCTTATCTCAGAGGCAGGTGATTCTTCATTGATTCCTTCCTTGTTTTCCAGTACAGATGAATAATTGGGGCCTTGATGGATTTGTGTGTTGGGGGAGGGGGGAGAAGAGGTAAGGCAGGCAGAGAGAGAGAGTGGGGGGGAGAAGGGGGGGGGAGAGAGAGAGGGAGAGAGAGAGACAGAGAGAGCAAAGACATTTTCTGATTCTACATGGAAATGTAAGCCCTTTGTTTCAGATACTTCCACTTGCTAGACAAATATGTAAATCCATAATTCTATTTTTTTTCTTGACCTCTCCACCAATGTAGATCATACAACTCATAGTCTTAGAAATTAAGTGGTGTGCTCAGAATCACACAGTTAGCATTTGTCAGAGGCAGAGCTTGGACACATCTTTTCTATAAGAATTTCATTAATTTGAAAAATGACTTTAAGTAATCAAGACCTTGGGAGGTAATGTGAATTGTAGGTGCTACCAGGTCTATTAGGGCTTGGACTCCAGCTAATCAGTACGTCAAATCCTTAAGGTCTACAGGGGCAACACCATAGAATGGGACTGGCCAGGGGGAACTTGTTTGGTCACTCAGAGAGGAAGCATTTATAAGCATTAAGTGCTAGCCACTATATAGAATGCTGGCACAAAGCCCAACCAAATCAACCAACCAGTCCAGTCCCTGCTTTCAAGGAGTTTATATTCTACTGGGGCTGGTTGGTGGTGGAGGAAAAACTATGTGTCTTTGAACATCTCCTCAGGATCATAGACCTAAGAGTCTATGGCAGGCACCTAGGCAGAAGCCATTTCATTCAATCTCCTCATTTTTACAAATGTGGCAGCTGAGGTCTGGGGAAATTGCATTCATTGCACAAGGAAAGCCAGGGTCCTCTGACTCCAGAGCTCTTCCCATTGAGCTACAGTGACCCCTGCATCTATATAAAATGAATCAGTTGGACCGGATCAGAAGTTCTTAATTTTTGGGGGATATGGACCCCCAGACTGATGAAGCCTACAGACTCCTTCGCAGAATGTTTTAAAATGCATAAGATGAGATACACAAGATGACAAAGCAAACCAAAGGTTAGTAAAAATAAAGATGGATTTTTTTCCCTTCCAGTTTCTATCTTTATTGGCCCATTTGCCTGGTATGGGCTTGCTAACTCGCTCCTCGGAAATCTATCCACAAGGGGTCCCAGGTGAAGAATTCCTGGACTAGGTGATCCCTTCTCCTAGGCTAGGTCCCTTCTGGCAGTACCATTTTTTTCTCCCACAACATCCGTGCCTTGGGTTCAAGAACTAGGTGCAAATCCCGCGGGTCTGGCTGGTGGGTGAGTGGTGACGTCAGGGCCGGCCGGGAGGCTCGGCGGCTAGAGGGGATGGGAGGGGAAGAAAGAGAGGAAGGGGGAGGGAACTAGAGCGTCAATGAATGACGGCAGCTGAAAGAGGAACCAGCCCAGGGCCGGGGCCTGGGAAAGCAATGGCGAGAGGGATTCTTGGGGCGCGGGCGGCAGCAGCTACAGGCCGCCAGGGTCTTCCTCTGTGCGCTCCGCAGCCCCTGCGTGCCTAACTCCGGCCAAGTCTCAGCAGCTCGGCCTCCCGCCAGCCAAGGCCGGCGGCGCTGGAGCCGAACCCCAGCACCAAAGAGGCGGAGAGAGCCCGCCCTTGAGGAGGGGCGGCCAAGGGGCGCGCGCTGCCAGCGGCGATCCGCAGCATCCCCGGGAGCCGGGGGACCCCTCGTGCCGCCGTCGCGGGCGCTTGCGCCGGGGAGCTGCTCTCCAGTGGGAGGGCGCATAGTCCTGCTGTCCCCCAGGGAGCGGGCAGGTCCCCCCATCCGCCGCTACGCTCTCTGGCCGCGGTGCCCTCTCCCCCAGCTGGGCAGCGGGGCCGGAGCGCCGGCACATGCCTAGCGGCCGGCTCCGGGAGTAGCCCAGAGCAGCCAGGGGCTGGGCGGCGCAGTCCTTCGCCGCCCATGTGCGCAAACCCATCGCGCAGAGAGGGGGATCCCTTACCAGTGGCCGAGCGACCGGCCCAGGCTAGCCATTGGCGCTCCGGGCTCTGCCCGCAGCCGGCTCCACGCCAGTCCCTCAGCTGCCCCGGAGGGCATTTGGAGACGCCGGCCGCAGCCGCTCCTGCACCTGCGATCGGAGGTTACCTCCCGCTCGCCCCCCGCGTCCTGGTTAGCTGGAGAGAGCCCGAGCCCGGGTGAGTTACTGTTTGTGTTCCGGCCGGCTGCCGGCGGTGCATGCAGACTGGGGGCTGGAGATTCGGGGCAGGGGAAGCGCCGGGAGGACTTTGCCTCCATCTGTTACCCTATGGTAACGTTTGCTGCGTGTTTTGGTGTCCGCGGGTTTTTTTTTTTTTCCTATCCAACCCTCTTTCCACACCTCTTCCCCTACCCCCCCACCCCCCAATTTACATTACTGAGAAAAAAAAAATCTCTGATCTCTGGGTGTGGGGAGAGAGACATAGACAGAGAGAGGAGAGAGGGAGCGCTGTTCACTTTGCGTTCCACCTTGGAAATTGCTGGTACCGCATTAATAACCTTAGTGTCCTAGCTGCCCGTGTGCCTGGGTCATCCGAGAAGGCTATGTTATCTGCATAACATAAATGTACAGATGCAATGACAGCAGGAGACAGGGGGAGAAGGGGAGCGAGAGGGTGTTGTGTGGATAGGAAACAACAGCCACTAGAATTTAGTTTACAGACACCCCATTCCACATGAGGGGAACAGATTGGGGCACCCTCCCTGAGCTCCAGCACCTTCACACTTATGTGGAGCGTGACACTGAGACGACCTTCAAGGAGACAACTTGAAAAAGGCTGAGTGCCCGGGCTTCCTGTATTTCTCCTCACTCTTAGCAAGACAGGGCTTCGGTTACATTTCGACTTATTCTCTTATGTCAAAACCAGCAATTTCTTGAAACAGTAGGCAGGCATTAAAAAGTAGTTTTCTCCCTGCATTTGGTGTTTCTGGGCTTCTAGGTTCTCTTGGAGCTCCCCAAATTCCATGATCTTATTGGAATCCTTTCTTGTCTCCCCAGATATTTGAGCCTTGCCCTCTTGGGTTACCCTTCTATTTATTTATATTCATACTGTCATCCCCTTTAGAATGTAAACTCCTTGGGAGCTGGGTCTTTTTTTTTTTTTTTTTTTTGTATTTTTGCCTTGCTTTTTTTTTCTACTTTGGGGTGGGGTTTTTTTTTTTTTTTTTTTTTTGTAGTTTTGCCTTGCTTTGTTTTCCAATGCTTAGCCCCTGTAGTAAGTACTTAATAAATGCTTGATGATTGGTTCATTAGAATGGCAGGGTCCTTGAGGGTAGTGACTTCCTGAATTCAACTTTTTTTATCCATCCTGGGACTAGCACTGTGCCTTGCACATCCGAGGTAGAATGTTTGGGAATTTAGTTAATTTTATTTGACAAAGGGGAGTTTTAAGAACAATACATTTTTTAAGGCCCTGATACCTGATGACAAACCCTCAAGTTTTAGATTAGTGGGTGATCCAGTGGTCCGTGTTATGTATATATGCACATGTAATATATACATACACACACACACACATATATATATATATATATATATATATATATACCTACATTACTGTTACAAATGCATTCTTTTTTGTAGCGGGAGCTCAGAGATCTCTTAAGAACCAACAATAAGCTAATACTATATTCACATATTTAGAATTTTCATTGTCCTATGCCAACTGCATTTTAATATCTACTGTTTACTTATTCCCTGCTGTTTGTGGCCATAAAGTTCTTCTAGAACCCTTTCTCTAGATTATCTATAGATACATAGCACAGTTTAACAAAAAAAAAAAATCCTTCAAACTGTATTTTAGCTAATAGGCCCAACTTCTTTTTCACATTGATTGCTTTTTAAGCAGGAAGTGGTGAGTTGATTCATGAACTGACCAACCTGTTAGTAGTAGAAGGAAGAGAGCATTGAAAGGCCTAGATTATCAGTAAAACAACATAATAAGATCCAACAATTCAGTGCATTCATAAACTCTGTGTGCAGAGACAGATTTGATTTCTAGACTCAACTCTGCCATTGTCACCCCCTTTGTAAAAATTCAGGGATTGGACGGTTGTTTTCTGAGGGTCCTAACAGAGTTAGAGTCCTGTTATTCTGACTTTGAGTAGTGATTTGTAGGCAAAACTGCTGACTTTGCTGCTGTATAAAGGTAGAGTTGGGGCTGACAAAACCAGCTTCATTATGAAAATAACAAACCTTTTGTAAACTCTAAGCTAATTTCATTGGTGCTGAAAACCAAGAGAGGTGTGAATTTAGGGGCCATGATCACCATTAACCTTGGTGAGTTTAATTTATAGACTGCAGCTGGATTTTGGCAGAGTTGAGATTTTCATCTGGCAGTAGAATGAATATAATATCCTGTTTGGTACTCCAGGGAAATAGAGGATTTGGTTTCTTGTCTCAAATAAGAGTTGGAGAGATATTGACTAAGAAGAGATGTTGTGTTTCTAATTCTCTTTTCAGGGGAGAAAAAAAAGGAGTGGACTAGGTTCTAGCTCTAAACTATGATCTTGGGCAAACCACTAAATCTGTTTTCTTAACTGAAAAATGGAGAAGAGACAAGGTGGCATAGTGGGTAGAGATCAGTTTGGGATTCAGTGGGATTTAGATTCATGACTGCCCTTTCACCTATATGGTTTGTATGATCCAGGGAACACTATTAAAGTTTTCTGTGCCCTCTAACTTGATTATTCTCTAACTTGGTGACTCTCTAACTTGATAAATTAGATAAAAGTTGCCCATATGAGTTGTTAGGAAGAATCCCCATCCCCTGGGAGTTCTCCACACTGATAAAATCTCAAATTCTGCACTGAAGGAAATGGAAATAATTCCTGTTTTGTCTTCCCTTACTTTGAAGATCCAACTTGGGAATTTATGAAATCATCATGGTACTTATACAAACATTTACTGGTTTATTGATGTGAATACCTCCATAGCACTTATATAACTGCTGTATATGTCTTGGTAGCAAGGCTTTGAGGGTAGTTCTGACCAAAGAAGGTTTGACCTTGTAGCCAGTCTGGTGATAAGTCTCTTCACCACTGTTGTGTATTGTTCTTAGTTTTGCCTTTGGGACCAAACAAAGCCTCAGAAGTGCAACGCCTTAAATGCTTGATAGATAAGTCTTCTCTTGTGCACCTTTGGTTCAGTTAAATTAACCAAGAGTTTTGATTAATGAATCAACAAAGATTTCTGTCTATGTCAGACTCTGCAAGGCTGGGGATACAGAGACAAAAGCACAGTAGCCCTTCCCACAAAGACTTTATATTCTACTGTGATTGATACAGGTAAGAGTCTCCAAATTTAGCAAGGGTGACCCTTGTACACCAGTTTTGCAGTCTGTTGTTGGAGTGGTCCTTGAGGCATCCCTGACTTGGTGGATTCTGTACCGGTTTATACTTGGCTGGCATAGCCTTCAAAAACTCTGGTGTCTCATCTATAATATGAGACACTGGAAATCTAATACAGATCCATTATTTCCTCCTTTCCAAATCAATTCTTACTGCTTTTCATGAATGAATGAGAAAAATTAATGAGAAAAAGCTTACTTATGTGCTACAAGTTGGGGATAAAAATGCAAAAATGAGACAGTTACTACCTTCAAAAAGCTTCCATTCCTTGAAAGTGGGAGGAAACAATACTTATAAGGGAATGGTGGCCAGGGAAGGGAGTTTCGACTATGGCGAGTCACTGGGGTGGTGAATAGATCCATAGGGCAGCTGCAGCCTGTTTTAGAAGCTGTTTTTTTTTTTTTAAGCAATTGGGGTTAAGTACCTTGCTCAAGGTTACATGGCCAGTTTTTTCTGGGTGTGGTGCTGAGTAGCTGAGCCCAGATTTGATCAGGTCATCCCGACACTGGAGCCGGTGCTCTTACTTGCTGAGCCACCTGGCCGCCCCTTTAGAAGCTGTTTTAGAAGCAATGGTAATATAATATTTTTGGTTACTCTGCTTGGAGGGTGGCAAGAGGAGAGCTATGACTGACCATTAATTATGCATATTCTCACACTAGTGTGACTTCATTCCTTCCTTAAGTACTTTCCGATGAAGAGCAAACTAGGAAAAGCATGGCTACAAGAAGGTGGGTCATAGCCAAGATACTTACAGACACATAAGGGCAGTTTTTTTTTTCCTTCAACCTTAAATGAAATGAGAATTGGTTTAATTTTTTTTTCAAGGCAGAAGACACAAAGTTATTTTTCCTTTTAAAGGATTATATCATTTACATGTAAAACAATACCAATACCTCCCCTACCCCATCCTCCTTTCCCTGGTCTGGATTTATCTTAAATAGCTCCTTTTTGTAGAGCAGGAAAACCTTTCTTGTAGAGCAGGACAAGTAACTCTCTGTAACAGTGCATTATACAATATTTGGAATGATTATGGCATGCCAATCTCATTTTTTATTGGGGACCCATTTATCATGTTACACTCTTGGACTAGGAAAAAAAAAAAACAACCAAAAAACCACAAACAGTACACTCCGAAGCATTTATGGTGGACAGTGGAGGACCCAGATTCATCGGACCCCTGCTTGCTGATCCATATCTGTTGGAAGGTGGAGGCCAGGATGGAGCCTCCAAAATAGACAAGATACTTGTGCTCTTAGGACTTCAATTTAACAGACACCGGTATATTAAAATTCAATTAAACTACAATATTTATTAAGTACCTACTATGTGTTAGGCACTATAATAAGTGTAGTCTACTGAAATGCAAAGCTCTAGGTAGTGTGGAGAATAAACTTTGGTCATTCTCAGTATTCTGTTAGTAAAGTTTCTATTCTCCAAGGGTAGAAATCAGTTTCAACTTTGAAAAAGAAATCAGCTATTTTGCCCCTATTTAATATTACCTTAAAAGGGGCTCAGCTCTATGATAGCTACAATTTTTTGTCCGGAGGAGAGAACAGTGTTATTTTAGAATACTCTTAAAGGGCTGACAATGAGGAACAGTGGAAAGAGTGCTTGGGCAACACTTACTACCTGTAGTAAGCCAGCTTAGTCAGGCACCTTTACTACCTGTAGTAAGCCACCTTAGTCAGGCGCCTTTACTACCT
>NW_027185797.1:1249889-1251621 GCF_028583685.1 Petaurus breviceps papuanus | reverse complement strand
CTTTACTACCTGTAGTAAGCCACCTTAGTCAGGCGCCTTTACTACCTTAAACTTCCTGAACCTTAGCTTCCTCATCTGTAACAGAAGAGGGTTGAGATTCTGAGGTGCTTTCTATCTGTATCTCTCTTTTAGCCTATGATAGGTTAATGTCAAAGGGTAGAAGAATCTGTTGGCTAATTAATCACCTAGTTGTTCCGAGGGCTGCTTCAACTTCTGCACAATTTAAACTGATCTAGATTGTTGCATGTAACAAGACTGGCCAAAACCCTTGAAGTGTATTATAGAAGGGGATGGGGGAACTGACTTGATTGGTGAACTTCTAATATTAGGAAAATACCCGCTCCATTAGAGTATTATTAGATAAAGCAGGCTTAACTGAAATCTGCTGTTGAAACATGAAATACAACTAAAACCAGCCTACCTTCTCTTCCCATCCCTCTTCGAATATTTGTTACCAGTATATTTTTGTAGAAAGGTTAGGGGTTGGAGGGAGAAGGGTACCAGTCCATGTTCTCAATTTACAAAAAATGTTTTATTGATGCTTTAGAATTACTTTCCAGCTCCAAGGGAACCCTCTCTTAAAATAAAAATTATTAAGCAAAATAAAATAGAAACCCACCCTCTGACTGACAAAACATGCAGCAATCTGCCGCCGTTGCCTACCACCTCTTTGCTAAGAGGAGGTCATTTTAGAATATTTTCAAAGGGTTTGGATCTTACTGTTTTGGATAGTATATACTATATAATATATAGTATATAGTAAACACAGCATAGTAACCCCAGGAAGTTAGTTGCTAAGTGTTTCCTGGTCTATCTTGACTTAATGAATAGTGAGGCAATCTGTGTAATGAGTAGCAGCATAGGCACATAAATGATCAGTGTCTAGAGTCTTTGATCTATTTGTTTTTGGCCAACATTATTCATTTGCTGAATGTCAATTTACCATCCTTTCTTTATAGGCCACCGTGTTCCAACCCAGCCTCAGGAAAGTTGTCACTTATAGTAACCTTTGCTGTTTGGTTATTTAAACTATTTTTTAAAGTTTATTTTTTTAACATAAGTAAAACTTGTCTGTATCCTTGGTAAAGAACAGAGAGATCAAAAGATGTTTGGGTAGATAGGTTGGCATCTGGACTGATGCTGCATTTGCCTCATGGGAACTCATTTGGCCTTTCAACAGTTGAAAAGAAACAGGGCTCAGAAAAAATTCACATTGGATCAAGTTAGGAGAAATCAGCCACATAATAAAAAAGATTTGATTTTTTTTTTTTTGGAGGGAGGGGTTTAATAAATTAAGTAAATCCTAGTGGAAGCTAACTTGGTTCTAATAAGAACCAGGTTTCTTTATGGAGGAGTCAATTTGTGATCATGGATGCCTTTGAGCTTCATCTATAGATCAAGCCACCAGAAGATATTTATTAGAGTCCTTCTAAATATGTCTCATGGAGTGGCGTGTGGTGGCATTTCTCCAAGAGAAGAGAAGCGCACATAATTGTTTGTTTGTTAAATGTAGCTCCTGAGGTGGAAGAAGAGTTGAATGACCAGTTTTGAAAATACTAGTTTGGCGTTGTTTTTAGTCTTTCTTGGAATGATTGCTTCCAGGCCTGGAAAATTGGAACTCTCTCTCTCTCTCTGTCTGTCTGTCCATCCACCCGTCTATTTGTCCATCCACTCGTCTTATCTACCTATCTATCTATCTATCTATCTATCTATCTATCTATCTATCTATCTA
>NW_027185797.1:1224609-1249879 GCF_028583685.1 Petaurus breviceps papuanus | reverse complement strand
CTATCTATCTATCTATCTATCTATCTATCTATCTATCTATCTATCTATCTATCTATCATCTATCTATCCATCTGCCTGTCTACAGATATAGCTGAATACACATATAACATATTCACATTTATACACACACACACACACACACATATATATATATATATATATATATATATAAAGTGCATATTTTCATATACCTACATATACACGTGCAAATCCTTGAAGATGCAAATACAAAAAAAGAAAGCCCCAGGGCGGCCAGGTAGCGCAGCGAGTAAGAGCACCGGCCCCAGTGTCGGGATGACCTGGGGGATTGAATCTGGGCTCCGACACTTAGTACCCACCCAGAAACACCTGGCTGTGTAACCTTGAGCAAGTTACTTAACCCCAATTGCTTTAAAAAAAAAAAAGCCCCTACCAACAAGGAGCTTGTACTCTAATTAAAAGGAAGGTCAAGGGAAGGAGGTGAGGTGGGGAATGATGGAGGAGTGCAACTGGGTGAGGAATGAGGAGAAGAGATGGCTGTCTGGGCACCCTCCTTAAGTAGAGGGTTTTTGGAGGGCAGTTGGGGTTAAGTGACTTGCTCAAGGTCACACAGCTAGTTTTTGTGTTAAGTGTCCGAGGCCGGATTTGAACTCAGGTCATCTTGACTCCAGGGCAGGTGCTCTATTCACTGTGCACCTAGCCGCCCCTTAAGTAGAGGTTTTGAGAGCTCTTTGCTGCACTCTCCTATCAGGGGACTTCCAGAGCAGAAAATACTGATGAGGTGAGAGCACCAAGGCTGAGGCAATCTTTCAGGAATATGAAGTTCCTGATGATGACATAATATGTACATTTCCCCCTGAAAGATCAGTTTCAACCCTTTGGTAAATTCTGAAACCTGGAGGGGTGGGGTGTGTGACGCAGCAGGAAGGTTGAGAGGAACCTGGAAGCAGGAGACCTGGGTTCTTTTCTGGGTCATAACAAGCAGTATCAACCTGGGCAAGTCATTTGCCACTTTAGTCCATCATTTTCTTATTTGTAGGTTCCTAGGTCAGGATTTTAGGCCCCATCTAGTTTAGGTCCTCCCCCTCCTTATTTTACAGATAAGGAAACTGAGGCTCAGAATGGTTCATGACTTTCGTAGGTCACATACATAGGCAATACAGAAGTGGAAGAAGCAGGATTCAAACTGAGGTTCTCTGACTCTGTCCTATGATCTTTCCCCTTCCCTAACCCTCTTGATGCCCTTCCAACTCTAGCATTCTGTAACTCTTTTGACCATCAGAAGATAAGAATGTCTCTGCTAGAGGACAGCTGCGTGGCACAGTGGATACAGTAGGGGGCCTGGAGTCAGGAAGACTCCTTCTTGAGCTCAAATCAGGCTTCAGACACTTACTAGCTGTGTGACCCTGGGCGAGTCACTTAACCCTGTTTGCCTCAGTTTCCCCATCAGTCAAATGAGCTGAAGAAGGAAATGGCAAACCACTCCAGTATCTTTCCCAAGAAAACCCCAAATGGGGTCATGAAGAATTGGGCAGGACTGAAATAACTGAGCAATGACCGGGATATAAGGATCAGTTCTGTGGATAGGTTTCGGAGGGTCTATGAAACTGGATATGAGAAAAAAATTGCATCTTTGTTTTCATTAACATTTAATTGAAATTTAACATTTCTTTCAATTATGAATTAAAAAATAAAATATTGTTCCGATGGGTTCACAGGCTTTGCCAACCTACTAGGATCTGTAATGCTAGAGAGGTTTAAAAAAATGCTGTAATAGTTGACCTCCCCCTACTAATGTACTCCCAGACTCATCTCTCCACATTGTAGTGGTATAGACATTTTTTTCCACTCTCAAAGTTTCTTCAGTTATTTAGTTATTTATAATTTATAGAATAGTAATTTGTATATTTTTTCACATAATATGGCAATTCTGCCCATTTTACAGGTGGGGAAATGGAGGTTATGACTTGGCCATGCTTATATAACTAATTAGTAGGTGAAGAATACTGGTCCTCCTGACTTCTATTTCAGTGTTCTTGGAATATTAAAATCATTACAGATTAGAAAATGTGCTTTTTCTGATAAGAAACTTAGGTGGGCAACTTTTTCTAATACTCCTTTTTTGTCTTTGTATCTCAAGGGCCTAAGAAAAATGCCTTGTATACATGGTGGGCTCAAAAGAAATACTTCTTGAATTGAATGATCTTAGTTTTAGATCTCTTCTCTGCTTTTCAGAAAGCCTAATTTTCTTCAAGTCTCAGCCCAGGTACATCCTCTTACACAAAGATCCTGACTACATCCTACCAGAATGGTTAGGGTACTCCCCCTCCTGACATTTCTTTGGGTGGACCTTGTTTGTATTTATCTGGGTACATGCTCTGTCCATTCCCCTTTCCCCATGCCCTGTAGGATGTAAGCTACTTGAATTCAATGATTGTTGCATTTTTTTAGTGCCTAGCACAGTGCCTTAAGATTCCTTAATAAATGCTTGCTGAATTCAATTCAATTGAGGAAACAAGTTTTTAATTTAAAACTGTGGCTGTAAACTAAGGTAAGATTCTTCATTGTAGTTTGGCTTGGACTCTTGTTGTGGCCCTGGATGACTGACCCATTTGGATCCTGAATGTGCATGAAAAATGAATGAGCAGTGAACTCCAAAATCATCAACCTAATTGATGTCCTTGCTGGCATCACTAGCCAGCATCTCTTCCAGATGAAGTGGGCCTGTGATGTATCAGGGTAATTTAGTCTGCTGTCTGTCCTTGCCATCATGAAGGAGAGTGGAGATGGGTGAAATGAGGCCCTTGTGATTGGTTTAGCTATTTAGGCTGAGGGGCAGCTAGGTGATGCAGTGGATATGGTGCCAGCCCTGGAGTTAGGAGGACCTCAGTTCAGATCCACTTGATGATACTTAGCCGTGTGACCCTGGGCAAGCCACTTCACCCTGTTTGCCTTGGTTTCCTCATCTGTAAAATGAGCCAGAGAAGGAAATGGAAAACCACTCTGGTATCTTTGCCAAGAAAACCCCAAATGGGGTCATAAAGAGTTGGATACAACTGAAGGACGACAAAAAAATTGATCAAAGTTTCCTAACTGTAGTGATATGAGAAAGACTCCCTTCTCCTCACTTCATCTGTCTTTTTCTATTTCTCTTTTTTAGTAAAAACACCAAGGAAGAAAAAAAAAAGGAAGCAAATTATGTGAATCATCCTGGAAAGTCACAATTTTTGTTGTCTGACTCTCCAGCCTGAGAGCAGGTGTTGAAAGGAGTATCTTTCACAGCTGGTCTATGAAATCTGGGAAGACTTTATAACCATGTCTTTGAGTCAGGGACTATTTTGTTGTAGAGGAAGGATCTGTTTACTGTTACTCTGCGTAATTAATTAATTCTGTCACTCTGTGTGTTATTCCTTACATCTGAGCTACTCTTAGGATCTTTAGGGGTCCTTTGGGAAGGGGTGAGTGGTAAGGGGGATTTTTGTGATATCAGCTGGTTGGAATTCGTAAGGGTGGGGTTCAAAAAAATTGTTTTAAAGTTCCAGAGGAAATATGTAAAAGGAAAGACTTTGGTGGCATGGAGGGAGGAAAATGAGCAATTTCATTCTGTGACTCACAGGTAACATGGCTGTCTGTTCTCTTTAGATCCAAGTTTCCTAAGGCAGTTGATAGAATGAATTTCATATAAGGAATAGTATTTTAGGCCAAATACTCAACAGACCCCTTTCTAAATTTTTGTCTCATCTTTCTAGTTGTGTTTAGAGTCTTTTGATGCAAATGCTGAAAACTAATGAGAATCATATATTTTACTTAGAATTATATTTTTAAAAATGCATTACAGACTTAGCCATGAATGTCTGTAAAAAGCAAATAGCATCTCTTTCATGAGTTAGAGGTGCAAGGTACCTTCGAAGTCATCTGGTCCAACCTCCTGTGTTTTATAGATCAGGGAACTGGGGGCCAAGGAGCCTAAATAACTTGTCTAAGGTTACCCAGGTATTAAGTAGCAGATGTAGGGCATCTTCCTCCAAATGCAGTGTGTATTTTGCTATCATCTTGTGGTTTACAGTTGTGCAAGAAAATTGATAGTCGTCTAAGGTTTTATACTTCTCCGCAGACAGAGGTTTTGAATGTGGGTGAGTAATTCCTACTGGTGGGATGTTATTGCTGAAACATAACATTTTAATAAGGTACTACGTTCCTTGTCATAATATAGGGTGTCCCAAAAGACTTAGTGCAGTTTTAATCTTTAATAGCTTAAAAGTTGTTGGGGTTTTTTTTTGGGGGGGGAGGGGAAGGGGCAGACTCTAATCGCTCTGTCTCTGCTTTGGCCTAGCCCTAGTATTTCATCCTTGCTCAGCTGATATACCCTAAATTGCTCAGTTACTGACTGGGTGGATTGATAGCTATAGAGAGGCAAATGATGAAGATGGGCTTGTTAGGAAATCCTCGCTGCTTCTCTGTGAAAATAAATTATATTTGTATAATGGTAGGTGTAAAGTACAACTTCAGGTATGGACTGGGAACCATCTGGAAACAAGGAAATCCAGCTAATCTTGAAAGTGGTCCCAGAATTTCACCCTTCCTCATATGGGAGACATGTGCGTAGGAATAGGCCTTTCCAAACATGCAGGTAATTCCAAGGTGATCAACACCTTGTCTTATAGTTGGGACCTTAGGGTTTACATTTTGAGCTCCCAAAATCAGATCCATGAAAGAAAATCTAAATGAAATGACTAATTTTCTTTACGTATCTTAAAATAACTTTTAATGATTTATACTAAGAAATCTTTTTGATATTATTTGATATTTATCACCTTGATTTCTATTTAAGCTATATTAAGCTATTTGTCATTCATTCATTTTAATTATATAAGAGTCTTCATGATCTCATTTGGGGTTTTCTCGAAAAAGATGCTGGAGTGGTTTGACATTTCTTTTTCCAGCTCATTTTACAGATGAGGAGACTGAGGCAAACAGAGTAAAGTGACTTGCCTAGGGTCACACAGCTAGTAAGTGTCTAAGGTCAGATTTGAACTCAGCAAGTTGAGTCTTCTGGACTCAAGGCCTGGCACTCTATCCACTGCACCACCTATTAAGCTAATAGCTTAAAACTAAATTAAAACTTTTGGGATACTCTGAATAATTCATGTGACAGGCAAAACTCTTTATTCTGGCTCTTATTTTGTTTTTCTTTATATATAGTTATTTTAAAAAGTTTTTTTGATGCCTTTTCCCATACCAGTCATTTCTTGATAGAAAACTATTTCCCTCAACCCATTTTGAATCCTGTCTTGTAACAAAGAAAATTAGTGGAGCAAAATGAACTGAGAGCATATGCAGCATTTCACACCATGATGACCTCCCTCTCCCCCTACTTTTCTCCAGAGAAGAGGCATGTTTTATCAGCCATTTTTATGGACCAAGACTGGTCATGATTATGAATGAGTTCACCTGCTTTCCAGTGTGGATTTCTTCATAGGGTAAACCTCAGTCCAACCCAGATAAAAATTGTTACAGATTACTAATTGCCTTAATACTCATAGTTCAGTTATATTTAAACTATTTCTTAAAGTTTTTTGATTCATGCAGTCATTGTGACATTTTTCTTCTGGGTCTGCCTCCTGCACTGCATCAGTTAATTTAAATCTTTCCGTGTTTTTCTGAATTCCTCATTTGGGCTTTCTTTAGGGCATAATCATATTACAACACATCCCTGTCCCACTATTTGATCAGTTATTCCTTCGTGCTTTATCTACTTTATTTTCAGGTTTTTCTTTTTCTTTTTTTTTTTTTGGCTTTTGGCTTCTGGTCTCTTACTGAACTACATCTACAGATGCCAGAGATATTTTTTGGCTTATAGCCCCGTACTGGCCTACATCTACAGATGCTAGAAACAATGGTGAGCAAGCCAGATTTTTTGTGTGTTCCTGTTCAACTGATGACTAACATTAACTTTTCTAAGGTGGCAGAGGGTTTGCTTAATGAAGGGTCTCAGGGACCAGCTAATGCAAGCATCAAAACATTTAAAGATGCTTCTGTGCTGGATGACATGGGAATTGAGTGAGAAATATTTGAGTAACTATCTTTTTCATTTAAAGGAAGATGACTGAACATCCATGTAAGGGGAGGAAGAAGTGAACAATTAGTGGGAATTTGCACAGTGGCTAAAATGACCAGGAAATTATACCGTACTTCTTCAGAAGAAAAAATGTGTAGAGTTGTATTTGTGCATAATATATATGTGTATGTATTATATACACGCACAATATAGATTATAACATTCTCGCTCTATATAGTGATATGTTATAGAGAGATCTATAGATAGATATAAAGTTACCTGTCTATCTATCTATCTATCTGTCTATCTGTCTGTCTATCTGTCTATCTGTCTGTCTGTCTGTCTATCTGTCTCTGTCTTTCTATCTATCTGTCTGTCTGTCTCTCTATCTCTCTGTCTCTTTATCTATCACAATTGTTATTCCTTGAGAGCAGGGCCTCTATTCTGCTTTGTTCCCCCTTACTTAAGGGACTCATGAACCCTGATGTTGTGGAGGGATTCTGTTCTTATAGGAATAGATAAATGGCCCTTCAGATTCCTACTGACTTGGACTTTCTATGATCTCTCATCCCCAGTGCTTAGCACAGGACCTTTCACACGGTGGGTGTTTAATATGTGTTTGAACACATTTCAGGAGTTATCTGCCGACCTTTTATAAAGTGTCCTGTATAATCAGAAGGTTAATAATAAAAGCTGAAATTTACATGCTAATAAGGATTACAAAGCACTTTACATACATTCTGATTTGAGCTTCATATCAACCCTGTAAAGCTGGTAATTGGATTCTTTCCCCTTCATTTTATAGATGAGGAAATGGAGACTAAGAGATTATATGACTTGCCTGTGGTCACAGAGTTTGTGTCAGTGGTGGGATTTGAATCTAGATCTTTCCTGACTTGTAGTCCAGGGCTCCTTTCCTTTATACCAGGATGGGTAGGGGATGGGACAGATTAATCATAGAAAACAAGGGGTTCTTATGCTATGATATACCACATTTGTTTCAATATAACTTATGACCATGCAGTGGTGTTTCTCTGAATTAAAACTTAGGTACTGAACCATATTGCCAAATGATGAAAATACCCTGATTTATCTTGCTACCAAAAATAAAATATTTTAATGTACTACTTTAAGGGGGTAGGACTATTGATATTAATTATTATTGGGAATGAATGGGAAGTACCTATTGGGTGGAAATTTTGGAGAGGCAGATTTAGGCTTGATAAAAATTTCCCAGCATTAGATCAGTCCCAAAGAGGAATGAGTTGGTTGCCTTGGGAGGCAATGTCTTCCTCATTCCCTGGAGTTCTTTAAGCAATGTCTTGGTGACAATTTGTCTAATATGTTGTAAAGGGAATTTCTTTCTTGGGTATGAGTTATATGATGACCATTGAGATCCTTCCCAACTCTGAAATTTGGGAGTCATCTCACAGGAAGAGGGCTGAATTTAGAGTAAAAAACTCTGAGGTCAGTTACTTATTCCCTCTGTGATCTTAGATAAGCCTCCATTTTCTTTGGGCTTCAGTTTCCTTATTTATAAAATGAGGAGATAGAACCATATGATCTTTAAAATCCCTGGGTTTTATTTTTCTTTGAAGGGTGGAGATGTTAAATTATGAAGACTGTCTCCTAGGCACTAAATATCTGGATCATTGGGTACGGTACCCACACCAATAAAAGCAGGGATTATTAAACTACTAAGGTCTTATGGGAAGTCTTGTTTTTTTTTTTTTTTTAATGTTATTTCTGTCTCAGTGAGGAGACTTGGCTGGAAGATGAGGATTTCTGGGTGGTGAATCCCCTGTGAGAGGATTAGCTCTAGCCTAGCTCCTTGGGTCTCTTATGGTCCTGGTCACATCCTCATTTGTAAAATGTGATATTTTGGAACATGATTGACTTGGGGCCCAGATTCTGGTTTTGCTCCTTCACCTTAATGCTGACTTTGGGCAAGTCACTTAATGTCTGTAAAATGAAACTCTTTTAAAGGCAGTTCAAATTCTATGATTCTTACCATGATGGTGCAGTTAATTTGCACTAGTTCAAAACAAATTGTGTGAGGTGAGTTGTATTACTAGAAAGTTTATAAAATGAGTGGGAATGCTGAGGTCCTGGATGTTGTGTAACAGTGGAGAAAGAGAATAGTTTTTCTTCTATTTTATTTCTTGAAGGGGGAATGAGGACTTCAAGAGCAAGATTGCATTTTTTTTTCTTTTTTGGAGGGGGGAGGGCAGGGCAATTGGGGTTAAGTGACTTGTCCAAGGTCACAGGGCTAGTAAGTGTTAAGTGTCTGAGGCTGGATTTGAATTTAGGTTCTCCTGATTCTAGGGTGGATGCTCTATTCACTTTGCCACCTAGCTGCCCCTAGATTGCAACTTTTTTGCATCTGCTCTTTCACATTGTGAATTGCAGAGAAAGTTCGGATCTTCACTGGTGGAGTTTCCTCACCTGGAATTCTCTACACAAAAGAACTCATAGCTCGGGTCCCTATCACTTTCCCAATTGCTGTCCCTATACAGGATGGTACAGGAGTCTTAATTAAAGCTTAACAGTGCCCTAAGACTTTTGGGACACCCTATATTTCCTATGTGGTAGGAGGCAGAAATATTAGGAATTCTGTTATTGCTATAAGTGGGATTTGTCATTCTCTTTCTTAAGTGCTAGATAGGCTCTACTTCAGGGTTCTTAATTTGGGGTCTGTGAACTTTTAAAGAAAATATTCTTGGGCGGCCAGGTGGCTCAGTGAGTAAGAGCACCGGCTCCAGTGTCGGGATGACCTGGGGATCAAATCTGGGCTCAGATACTCAGCACCACACCCAGAAATAACTGGCCGTGTAACCTTGAGCAAGTTACTTAACCCCGATTGCTTAAAAAAAAAAAAAAGAAAATATTCGTATAACTGTATTTCCACATAATTGCTTTCCTTTGTAATCCTATGAATTTTATTTTATGCATTAAAACATTGTTCTGAGAAGGCGTTATTGAACTCTTAAGGGGGAGTCTATGGTAAAATCATTTTTTTCAGAAGCTTTACTTGATGACTGTTTTGTTACCATTTTGTTACAAGCTCGTATCTGAACATGTTTTCTTCCCTTATAGAGTGTAAGCTCCTTGAGGTCAGGGACTGAATCTTTCTTTTTATTCATTTCCCTGGTGTTTTGTCTAGGTTCTTATTAATGGCCAGTTGCATGATTGATGGATGAAAAAAAAAATTGGTACCTCTTTACGGTAAAGCTGGGTAATTCTTTAAAATAGTCCTACCCCCATGGTGGCTGGGGCTTAAGGTTTTAATGAACTTTCATAGATGTAGGGATGCTTCCAGTGACATAAGACATGGCCCTGCTGGTGGAAAAAGCAGTGGGGTTACAAAATGTAACTGGCCTCCAGGTGTCTTTTGTTGGTTATCAGACCACTTGTAGTATAACCTTATTCGCTGAAGGGATAAAGAAGCTACTGTGCCTGAGGTTGAATCACTTCCTCTGCCTCAACATTTTTTCTCCAAACTTCTTTCTCCCTCTTTTCATTCCCCTTGACACACATTGTCCTGCACTGGCCTTGCTGGCTCATCTGCCAAGTTTGTAGCCAATGTTGTTCTAAGAGTGCATGCCCAGGGGCACCAATCTGGAAGCAACCCAACATCCTGGATATTTGGGATGTTTACTAAGGCTTTTGGAGCTATTCAATCCCGTTAGCCTCACCATTAAATTTGCCCAAATGGTATATACACCAGTGTGGAAGACTGTCCTGCTGCCAGTGTTGTGATCCTAGACGGGGCCTAAATCTCCTCCAGAACACAAGGTGGATGAAAATTGACCTGGATGCATGATCTCACAGACTGAAAGAATGACCAGTTGCCCAGTGAACTTTTAGATAGCTATGAATTCATTTTCCTTTTTTTCCTAACTCCTCGGTGTGCTGTGAATTTAAAATAAGGTTTCTGGGCATATTAAAAAAAAGAAAAAGAAAAAACCCAACCAATTCAAGAAAAACAAAGAGACTATTGTGTAAAAGTACTCAAAATACTTCCTTTTTCTTTTACTTGATTCTTTTAATAAACCACGCCTACTTTTTGTAGGTTTTTTTTTGTAGGGTTTTTGACTTTCCAGTTGGTAGACAAAATGGCCTTCTGTTACACATTGTGGTCATAAGTAAAAACTGGAGCTTGTGAAGTCTTGATTATCTTAATTATAGGAATAAAATAAAGCATAATATGCTACCTTGTAGTATTTAACTGTTAAGAATAAGTTAATGTTTGGCTTATTTTTGGCTAGTCATGTGAATGGGGTTGATGGGAATTAGTCAGCATGTTTCAAAGGGTAATTGTAGGAGTGCAGTCTAGTAATTTTCATATCTCAAATTTGCATGTTTACAAAATGAGGCATGAACATATCGCTGTCATGTATTACCAGGTGTTTGGGGAACATGTCTTGCACTGTTTCTCCGCCTTCCCCCCTCAGTTTCTCTTTCTGATCACCCACAAAGCACTTCGTTGGCACTCTGTGGCAGGCAGTAGACTGTGACTGTCTTCTGGATGCCTCTGTTTCTCTACAGACTGCTATGGATACCACTGTGTTCTTGCCAGGAGTTTTCTCTTCTTTAAACTCCTGTAACTGCAGCCCCCAAAACGCAGCTCTTACTTCCCCATGCTAAGAAGTTGCCAATTTTCTGAGCAGGATACAGAGAATGTTTATAAGAGTACTGTGATAAGAATTAACTCTATCCCGCTGATTATTTGTTTTCTGCAGGATGAAACTAGAGAGGTTGCAAACCCCTCCCTCCCCACAAATAGATCAAACTTCCCTTGTTTGTTCCTTCACCGGCTTTCTGTGGTTCTGCTATGTAGGGTTTCCTCATAGCAGCATCTGATGGCTAATGGGAAATTCTTTCTAAAAAGCCTAGCTATAGCAAGACTTTCAGAGCCAGACAATGATTCATCAACGTGTCAGGCAATGACACTCTTCTATGCTAAGACCCTTCTCTTTCATTTTTCCTTCTATTAAGTAGTTATTTAAATACCAGCTGCTTGAGTGTAGCAGTGAGACTGGGCCCTAGTGTGGGATGACGCTTCTGACATGTGTCCTCTGGGAGGCTACAGCTTATAGGCAGAAGTTGGAATGCAATTCTTTTGTTGTTCTTCGACTTTCCTAAAGCCTTTTGAGGCCTTGAGACTGTTGGAGGAAGCTGGTAGACTGGTTAGAACCACCTTAGAATAAACTTGCTTTCATCCATGAAAGCTGGATTGAAGTTGTTGCAGGCTTGGAAGTCTCTATTGGTACTAAGAAAGGAGGGTCAGTGACTGACTTCTTGGATTTTGCCACTTGTCAATGTCTCTTCCCCTGGTAGGGAGGAGTTGCTGCCCCTGGGAGGTCGAGGCTGAGCTGAAGCCACGTGGGGCCCTGGTGAGATCATTAGACTGGGGACACCAGCTGTGCTATTATTAGGGGTTTTACTGGCTGTGGCAGATGTTCCCAGGCTTTTTTCCAGCTTTGTTCATTTCCCACATTTGGCATAATACAGCACATGAAAATAGAGATACTCTTTGACAGATAGCTTTTCCATGACACAAACCAGTGTTTTCTCATCTTTTTTTTTAAAAGGGTCCTTGCTAACCTTGCTTAGATCGAAGCAAACAGCCCCCCATCCCACCCCACAACAGAATTAACAACTCATTTACACAAAACATGTCCCTTTAAAAATAAAAGGGGGGGGGGAGACAGAGAGAGAGAGAGAGTGTGTGTGTTGGGGGCATTCTAGCACTTAGCTCAGTGACTGGCACACAGTCAGCAATGAGTAAATATCACTGTAAGTGGTCCCTAATAAGTGCTTAATAAATACTGGTTGATTGCTTGATAGATGAGCTACGTATTTTTATACACCTTAGACTTTGAAGGTGGGCAGAAAAAAAGAACTATTTCCCGGGTTATTACTGTCTTTGATTTAAGTGGAAAAACTCTTGTAGGAGTAGAGGCAATTTTGATTTTCCCTGTAGAGTATGTCTTTAGAATGGCCATATTTATAGTTTAACAGATGTCACTAGCTTTAAATGATAATGATTGCAATCTTAAGTTAGGAAGACTGAATTTTCCTAGAAGGAGGTATAACTTTTGATATAACTTTATAGCAATAATAGTTCTGTTGCTTTCAAAGCCTTTTACATGTATAAACTTATTTGATCTTCATGATAACTCTGTGAAATAGTAATAAAATATTGTCATCATTTTACAGATGTGAAAACTGAGGCTTACAGAGGCAAAGTAACACCTTGGAGACCTTGGTTCTAATGCTTGTCTTTTAATAATATTAATAGTAATAATAAAAGTAACTAGCATTTATGTAGTGGCTATTATCTGCTAGGTACAGTGCCAAATGATTTTTTTAATCAAATATTAACTCATGTAATCCTCAGTTGAGGAAACTGTGGTAGACAGAAGTTAAATGACTTGCTTAGGGTCACACAGCCAGTATATGTCTGAGGCTAGATTTGAACTCAGGTCTTCCTGATTCCAGGTCCAGTGCTCTATCTACTTTGCCATCTATCTGTTAACTTTAAATCACAGGATTGATTATAGGAAGCTGATAGGTTTCAGTATATCCTGTATTCATTGGGAATAAGTGATTTTAATATTTTTTAGGTTCATTTTATAGCTATATCAGAGAAATTTTTGATTATGTTATTTACCCAATAAACTTATCCCATTGACAATTCAGCCAGGTAATCATATGTGTCTGGGGTCTATTCGTATCAGAGTTAGCAACAAACAGCATTAAAAAGCTAACCCCTAAATTGCTTCAACTAAAATAAGCCTATGTGGTTTGGGTGTGTTTCTTCAAAAACACCTACAAATATTTAAACAAAATAAGTAAACTTTTGCCTATTTTTAACTGTTTTATTTATGTGAATTTTAAATGCTAAAATAAGACTCGGCCACGGTCAAATTTAAAGTGGTTTATGAAGTTTGTTGTTATACTCCAATACCCAAATGCATTTGTGAATTCCTTGATGTGGGCACACCCTCCAATGATGCAGAATGAAATCCATTCTGGGCTTCCATATCTTCCCATAAATTTACCAGAGGGATACACCCAATGTGGGGGGGGAATATTCCTTCCTTGGAGCACATGGGCTGCTCACTCGTCCATCTTTCCTTCTTCATCCTCATTCATTTTATTTAGGTGTTTAGGACGTCATTGACTTCTTCCGGTTCATTGGTGTGCCAAATCCATCAACAACCATCTGTTTGTTATATGCCTCAATATTAGCTCCAAAAGTTATTATAGTATTTATTCCAGAGAGACAAAGGCTAGATAGTTATTATAAATTGCCATGTCTAATGGCCTTCTTTCTGTCGTCATCCCTCTTCACCTATTTGCTCTATTTAACAATATTGATCACCCTTTCATCCTGAATACTCTCTTCTTCCTGGGTTTTTGTGACAGCCCTTTCCTGCCTGTCTGACCACTCCTAAATCACATCCCTTTATCTATGGGTATTCTCCAAGGCTCTGACTGGGTACCTCTTCTATATTTATTCTCCTTCCTCTTCCACCTTCTCCTCTTTTTCCTCTAGCTCTCCCTTTCCATCCATGTGATATCTTGACTCTGGCCCTTATCTCCTCTCCTAGATTACTGCAACAGCCTCTAAATTGGTCCTTCAGCTCTTTCACAACTCCAGTCTTACTTCCACCACCCACCTGCCCCTACTGATAAACTCCCAGTACTCCTTTGCCTCTAGGTTACACTAGAAACCTCTCTATTTAGTTTTTAACCTTTCACAGTCTGACCCCTGCCTCACTCCTCTTTCACCTACACCCTTTGATCCTGGTAGACTGACCTTCTCTCTATTCCCCACATCATACTTCATCTTGTATCTCTGGTCTCTGTACCTTTGGACTGTCTCTCATGCCTAGAATGTACTCTTTTCTCACCTCTCTCTTCCCTTAGGACACAGTCATGAAACCTTTCCTGATTCCCCTCCTCCCCAAATGCTAGTGCCAAACCTCCCAAACTACCTTATAAATATAAGGTAACATGGTTCACTTCAGATCCATCCATCCATCCATCCATCCATCCATCCATCCATCCATCCATCCATCCATCCATCCACTTAGCCGATCTCACTATTTGCCTGATGCTTCTGACTTGTCCCTTCCCTCCTGGACCTATGTCCTTTACCCTGGACCTCTACCTTCAAGTCTTCCAGAATCTTTACCCACAGTCTCTGGGGAGAATCAGTTTTGGAGGTTCATTCATCGATGGAGCTTCATTCATCCATGAGCCCAAGCCAGATGGTTGAGTGTTGATTGAACACGTGTAAAATGTTCCACTTAGTTCATTATAAATTTGTGGGCTGTCCCTAGACACCTGACCATGTTTTCAAGAATACAGCATTTCCCCAAGTCCCTTATGCCTCAGGACTCCCTTCCCTGGTTATTACTCTCCTATGCCTTGTCTTCTCCTACCAGAATGTAAACATTTTGAGGGAAGAGGGATTTTTTGTTTTAAAAATATTATATCTTGGAGTGGTTAAGTGGTTCAGTGAATAGAGCACCGGCTGTGGAGTAAGGAGGACCTGAGTTCAAATTTGGTCTCAGACACTTAACACAAAAACTAGCTGTGTGACTTGGGCAAGTCACTTATCCCCAATTGCCCTACCTTCTCCCCTCAAAAAAAAAAAAAGGAAAAAAAAAGATGTAAGTTCTTTATAAATAGAGATTGTTTTATTCTTTGGATTCACATCCCCAGTGCTTAGCATCATAAGTGGTATAAAGTAGGTACTTAATACATGCTTGTTGATAGATTATTTGTTTCTAATCTTGTTACTATTTGTTTGTATCTTGTTACTATTCACATGAAAATAAAATACTTTAATATTTTGAAATCTATTTAAACTTGTTTTTATACCTTCTGTTACTAAGCAAAATATTTGACATTAGTCAGGAATGACTTGTTTGCTAGGGCTAAGGTTTTTTTCTTAAATTAAAAAAAAGTTTAATGTGTGATAATCCACAACATTGTGTCAAACTGTGGACTGAAGGGAAAGATTAATTGGGGAGTTTCTAAACACATTGTGGTATATTAATAAAATGCAGTATTTGCCATTAAAAAAATAAATGTGAAGAATTCAGATAATCATGGGCTGACTTGTATGAGTTGTTGCAGAGTGAATTAAGTAAAATCAGGAAAACAAAATGTACATCACCTAGAACAATGTAAATGGAATGAGCCAAAAAAAAAAAAAAACCAACAAACCTCAAAGCTGTATAATTATAATGATGAGATTAGCTTCTGAGAAGTGTTGAGACAATTTGCAATTTGCTTCCTGGAACTATGGGTATGGAACATTGCATATACTATCAGACACTATTGGTCTGTTGGTTGTTTTTTTAAAAAAAAATTATTATATTTTATTTTCAGTTCTGTATGATTTTCCATCCACTTCTTCTCCCCGCTTCCCATTCACTGAGGAGAAAAGAAACACTAAACCCATTGTCAATATGTACAGTAAAGCAAAACAAATTCCCACATTAGTCTTGTCTAAAAGAGGAAAAAAAGAAAGAAAAGAAGCTTCAGTATGTGTTCTTGTGTTGTCAGCCCTCTGAAAGAGGTGGGTAATAGGTTTCATCTTGAGTCCTTTGAAATTGTGGTTGGTCATTTGTTGATTAGAATCCCTGAGTTTTCCAGAGTTGATTATCTTCACAATATTATTGTTTTTGTGTGAATTATTCCCCTGGTTCTGTTTCACTGAACTTTGCATCAGTTCATAGGAGTCTTTCCAGGTTTCTCTGAAATCATCCCATTCATCATTTCTTACAGCACAATAGTATTCCTACCATTCCTTATATACCATATATATTTTTTTCTTTTTGGAGGGGGAAGGGCAGAGCATTTGGGGTTAAGTGACTTGCCTAAGGTCACACGGCTAGTAAGTGTTAAGTGTCTGAGGCTGGATTTGAACTCAGGTCCTCCTGACTCCAGGTCTGGTGCTCTATTCACTGTACCACTTAGCCACCCCTACCATAACTTCTGCATCGATTTCCCAGTTGATGAGTATCCCTCAGCTTCTAATTCTTTTCTACCACAAAAATAGCTGCTATAAATATTTTTGTTCATATGCATCCTTTTCCTCTTTCTTAGATTCCTTTACCGTATAGACCAAGTCATGGTATCTCATGGTCAAGGGCACAGTTTAATAGCTTTTTGGCCATAGTCCTGAATTGCTTTTCAGAATGGTTGCATTGATTATTTTTTCTAAACTGCTTTCTCCCCACCCCCTTTCTTTTATAAATTTTGCTGTGAGTGATTATTTGGCTTGAGATCATAAAAGAGATATTATGAAATGAATGTGATGTTAAAAAAGGTAATAATAAAAGTAAGATTTTTAAGATTGGAGAGAGAAATAGCAAACTAACATTTTCCCCCTAATGTTTGAACAGTGATTTAAATTGGTACATTAACAGGCTCTAAATTTGGCACTTATCCCCACGCTAGTGACTTGAAGAAATAATGGCACTGAGCACATCATAGGCAGAAAAGAATGGGCCCCAGAATATAATAATAAAAATTCACTCAAGTACCAAAGTGAGTTCCTCCAAGAGAGAGCTCCATCTGCCTTTTATAGATGTGAGCATTTTAGAAAACGCCTCTCAGAATGTTTTTATAATGTTTTCTCAGCCTGTATATATTATGCCTTTGCTGAATATGTTTCTGATCATGATGTCTAGTTTATTGTTATGAGAGTCATTTGCTGACAAATTGCAGTGAGATAGCTTTTGCCTTATCTCTTCTTTTCCCCAACTATGAAATGAATTATGTTATTTTTTTTCCAACTGAAATGAACTCATTGAGATATTAAAGACCTGACCTGGAGACTGGAAAAAAATTTAAAGACCTGCCTGTCAAGGCTTTTCTTTTCAGCAAAAAGATGATTGACCCTTCTCTTTTAAAGCTGTTAGAATAGAGTCAACTAAAGTCAGCAAGGACCTACTTATGTTCCAGACACTATGCTAAGTGCTGGGAGAGAGGGATGACTTCAGTTTGCTCTGGGAGTGGTATCCAACTTTGATCTGTGGAGCTGGTTGCAGGAGTTGTCAGAGTGGCCCAAAGTGTTCCTTCTATAAGGAATATGTGAAATCTGCTCCTACTCAAGAGTCCCTCCTAAATAGAGATCCAAGTGGATGGGTGATATTGGAAAGACTTCTAAGGTTATCTTTTCTCGTGTAAAATGCTTGCTCTGTGTCTCAAGGATTTGGTTATTGCTTTGACCAGGTATGTACCTCCCAACCCCTCTACAGTCAGGTAGATGGTCTTTAAGAGTTGGATAGCTAGACTCAGATTCATTGCAGTGACCAGTCTTAGTCTTAGAGAACTGATAATGAAGCAAATTCTTCTCTTCTAGGTATAAAGTTGGAGGGACTATAGGTGCAGAATGTTGCAGGTGTGGTCAGATGAGGTTTGTAAGTTGGCTTTGCTTAGGGACTTTCCACTGATGTAAGGTCACAAAATGATTGTGGTATAAAATACAGGTGTTTGAAGCGCCATCTTTCATTTATTATTTAAGAAGAAAAATGGCTCAGAACTTGAGTCCTGAGTTCAAATCTTACCTCAGATGCTTATTAGCTGTGTGACCCTGGGCAAGTCACTTAAATTCTCTGTTTCTCAGTTTCTTCATCTGTAAAAGGGGGTTAATAATAGCACCTGCCTCATTCTGTTGTTATAAGGATCAGATGAGTTATAATATAAATATAAAGCACTTTACAAACCTTAAAGCACCATATAAATGCTAACTATTATTATGCTTATATTTACTTGCATTTTGTCTTATTACAAGACTACTTCAGCTTCTTTGTTCCATGCTGATTTTTGTCAGATTTCAGCTAATTTGAGGTTGAATGTAACCACTAAAAAAAGATTAGTTTGTTGAATGAGGGTTACCCAGAATTAATCTTACTTTAGAGTGGAAAAGGCCTCAAACGGCCTTGGCTCCAACCAGTACTTGATGGCATTCTCCAATTGGCAGTCTAGCTTCTAATGAGGGGGAAGTCACTACCTCTCAGGCAGCCTTGTTTACTGTTTTCTTACCTTGAGTCTAAACCTCTCTCTGCAGTTTCCACCTAGTATTCCTAATTCAGGCCTCTGATGCCAAGCAGATACTTTCCCAGACTTGGACCAGAGCCACCCCTTACACAGGCTTTACTTACCCTTAGCTTATCCCCTTGGCAACTGCAGTGCCAGAAATCATTTATAGGACTTTAGAGATATGAACTTAGCGTGAGAAAAAAAATTTCATTCATTTTTACTACTTCTGTTTATGGGCAAGGATGAGCTCTTAAAAAATACATTAAAAAGTGGATTGGCCATTTAATTGAAGAAAGCTATTTAAAGTGATATCCTTAAGAACTTTTGGTGTTGTAAGAATTAGCTATACAGTCTATGGATATTTCATTGTATTATGAAAGTATGAGTCAGTCATGGATGCAGAGCATCTGGCATCACAAGACATGGTCACTGTCTTCAGTTGACATCTGTAAGGGATGGATTCTTCTTGGTCTTAAAGGGCAATGCTAGGACAAATGGAGAGAAGCGATAGGAAGGTAGATTCTAGCTTGCCATAAGGACAAGCTTCCTAACAAAACTGTTGAAGAATATAATAGGTTTTCTGAGGAAGTAATGAGTCCTTTTTCACTTTGGGTGTCTAAGTGGATATTGTATGGCCACTTTCCAGGAGATCAGAGAGGAGATTCATGCTTCAAATAGGATTTGGACTTAGTTATTAATCAGCGATCATGTATTAGGTACCCAGGCACTGTGCCAGTGCTGGGAATTCAGAGACAAAAAAATGGAACAGTCTCTGTTCTTAGAAACTTCCAGAGTTCCTCCTCAAATTCCTAAGATTCTTAATGATCCTTTACATTTTAATTCATCAACGTTAAAAGGGTTATTGCATTGGGTTCCAGGAATAGAAAGATTAAAAAACCCCCCCGCAAAACATGAAAGTCTGTTAAGAGGGATGCCTCATTTATGCAAGTATTGGTACAAAGTAGAATGTGATAAAGATAAAGGAATGACTGAGACTAAAGGTTCCAGAAAAATTTAAGTTTAGGAAGAGTTTCCTCACTTAATATCTTTGGGCCTCAGTTTCCTCCTCTGTAAGTCAAAGGAGTTGTACCTGATGATGTGGTCTAGCTCTGAGTCTATGATCCTACTGTTTTTAGGTTTTGGGGAGTGGGTGGTAGTGGTGAGATCGGGGAAGAACTTTGTAGAAGAAATGGTACCTGATTTAGCCTTTAAAGAAAGGGATGGATTTCAGCAAGCAGAGAAGGGAATGGATTGTGTCTGTGGCAATGCAGGGTATCTTTTTAGAAAAGAGTCCTGGGCTTGGTGGATCAAAGACCTAGGATTCTAATCCTGCCTCAGACATGTATTAGCTATGTGAACCTGAATAAGTCATTTAGTCTCTTTGAGTCTCTGTTTTTTTCATCTATAAAATGGAGATGTTGACTCCCAGTCTGTGGTAAACACCCAATGAAATGTTGAGTTGCAAGCATTTTGCAAACCTTCGAGTATTATGTGAATGTCAGAAGTGGTTGTTGTTGTTGCAAAGAGTTTGGAGAGAAGAGGTCAAGATGAGGGAAACAGAAATTTTGCTATTTGGTTGGAATGAAGAGTCGCCAAGAAGAGTGATAGGAAATATGAGTGGAGAAGTAATTTAGAGTCAGATTATGGACGGTCTTTGTTACCTGGCTAAGCAGTTTGTGTATCATCTGGTAAGGCTTAGGGAGTTACTGAAGGTTTCAAAGCAAGAGAATGGCATAGTCAGACATGTGAAGTAGGAAGATCTTTGGGGGGAGTAAGTGAAAAATGGACTTCAGATGGTAGAGTCCAGAGGAAGGGAAGTAGTTCAGAGGCTGTCCCAGATGAGAGGTGCAGAGGGGCCTGAACAAGGGTGGTTAATCAGTATGACTAGAGGAGAGGAAGGGACTTGATAGGAGACACACTGAGGGATCTTTGGCAAGGCTTCCTTCATCTCTTCCAAAATGAGATCCCTTAAAGTTTTATTGGTCCTTTAACAACTGGTATTCAGATACACTTGTTTGCTGATTCCTCGGGCATCGAGCTTGACTGAGCAAAATCCCTGGCTCTTTTTAATAGGCTCCTGATAATTACTGTTGCCTCTGACTTAATAAGTACAATGAGCTATTCACGACTGACAACTTGCTCCTCATTACAGAGCAATGGGCTGGTAACTTCTCTTCTTTCCTGGAGATGATCTGAGTTATAATTAGAATGCTCTCATGCTATCAGAGTGCAGGATTGTGGTGCTGCCTGCGAGTTTATAGGGGAATAAATGATTACCGGGGCATGAATAATGCAATCTAGCTTGTCTCACTGAACATGGAAGTAGAAGCTAGTAGAGAAGCTGCCTGCTTAGAATTAGGAGAAAAGAAAAAGATGCCTGGAAAGTGAAAGCATCTGTGGGGTATTAAAATAGAGCTCATACTGTGGGGGAGGGGGTGACAGACATGGTTAGGGGACCTACTGTCCATCCAAGCAGAAATATTTTAATCAGAGTGCCATCCAGGTGTCAGGAACAGATCTGTATCAGCAAAGTGGAAAGTAGAGGGAGGAAGAGGGCATAATGTTTTTTTGCTTTCTTACTGAGCTGAGCAGACTGTGGATACAGCTTATAAAAGAGAAGTGGGTGCCTCAGGAGGGGCAGCTGGATAAGGTCAGAAACAGAGCAGGTCAAAGCTTCTTTGAAGATCTAGAGTGGAGATAAAGCTGTATATAAGGAGACCCAGTCTTAAAACCAAACAAGAAAGAAAGAGATGAATTTGAATTTCCTTTTTTCCCTTTTGCCTGCTGATGAAAGTTCTCAAGACAAGTAATAACAACAACAAATATTTCTATAGCACGTTAAGTTTTGCAAAGCTTTCCATGTATATTATCTCATTTGATTCTGCCCTGAGATAGAAGTGCCAGTTTATATCCCCATTTTACAAATAAGGAAACTGAGTCAAACGACTATAGCTAGATGATTTCTGCACTTCAAATTTATGAAATGGTGATAAGGATAGCTGTGTTTTCTAATCTAGAATCCATGGTTAAATTTTGGGGATCTGTGCACTTGTCTGGGAAAGGTTACAACTTTATTTTCACTCACCTTCGGTTTCCTCTATGATGTGTTATTGTATGTATTTTAAAACATTCTTCTGAGAAGGGATCCATGATTTCACTGCCAGAGGGATCCAGGACACAAAAAAGGGCTAAGAACCTTTGCATTACAGGGTTATTGTGAGGGTCAAATGAAAGGTACACCTTGGAAAGACACACCTACATCTACAAGTTCAGGTTGCTGCCACTGTTCTCCACTGATTGAATAATTTCCTTCTTGAATCTGGACTTGCCCAATTTAGTCATGTTACTACTTCCTTGGCTGTTTGCTCATTATAATGATGGGGGATATTAACTGGCACTTACATCGAAGGGTTATTGGAAAAATCAAATGAGGTAATTTACACGAAGCACTTTGTGCTACATAGATATTTGCTGTTATCAGTGAGGAAGTCATTGGAAGTGAGTGGGAAAAGTCAGGATTTGAACTCCTATTTAAAAAGAAAATAGAAAGTGCTTGCTGATAGTAATTATTGTACAAATGAGCATGATCTCCTCAAAGATCAACTTAGAAATGTTTTTGTTTCATTTCCTCCTAGACACAGTATCAAACTGGGGAGTCTGAGTAACAATTTAAGTATTTCAATGATTTTATCACTTGCTTTGACTACTTACAAAAAGCCCAGAGCTTCAGGGAAACTGGTCCCAGCTTCCTTGTGCTGGTTCACCTTAAAATTTATAGCCTGGAAAGTGGTGAAAGATCAGATGTTATCAGTGGGTGGCAGGTAATTAATTTACTTGGTCAGGAGATATGGGGAGAGGAAAGGGAATGAAATGTTTGAGCTGCAAACCTAAGGCTTCCAAGGCAGACTTCCCATCATATCCTGTTTTTGAAGAACTCTGGAGCAGGTAATCTATTTTTTCTGTGTCTTACTGAGTATTTTCTTGTGGCTGCTTAATCACATTATGATATAAGGGTTCAAAATAAATTTTACATGTACCAGTTGAGAGTTAAATATTTATCGATTTGTTTGTTTAATAGCAGATATTTAAAGCTTCTGCTGCAAGATTATAATTAAGGCTTTGTCCCTGTGAGGGGTCATCCAGTAGGTGCAAAGTTTCCACAGGGCATTCTCTCTATCCTCTGCTCTTGGTTCCCACGCCTTCTGTAAGGACTGCCCCTTTGGGACTAGTTGGGAGGGTCCCAATACCTCATCTCTCTTTCTCTTGAGTCTGTCATTCATCGGCTTTAATATCCCAGTTTACAGCCTGACATCATCCTGTTGTTTCCAGAGACTTCTAAAGCCTCCTCCTTTGCCACTTGTCTGATAACTAACCCCATGGGAAAGTGGTCCTCCTTCTGTGAGATCTCTTTGTGAGCATCGACTCTAGACGAAGAGTTTCCCATTAGGCTGGTCATTGTTAAGGTCTCCCTTCTCTCCCCTGGGCCTCTTCTTTGTGGATTTCTGGTACTTCGACAGGCCTTGGGCAGAACCAGCAGAGGAGTGCCTCTCAAGTCAGTTTCTTCAAGTACAGCTGACTCTGAAAGAAAGAGCTTGCCAGTGAACTGCTGCATTTACACAGTCCTCTAGAAAAAACAAAAAGAAAGCAATTAGGTAAGACTGATAGGAATGCCTTTTCTTTTCTGAGTCTCCCCTATCAGCGGTTTAAATTTTCCTTCCTACCCCTCTTAAAAATCCCAGGTTGCTGTTTTGTCCAAGCTGAAATGACCTCAAAGTTGTGAAATGTTGGATACAGCTGCCTATTGTCTCTTGCCTTCAGTTCATTTTCGTTAATGTTTCCATAAACCCCATAAAGGGAAACAAGAGTAAACTCAAAGGGCTGGTGCAGTGATCAAATACTTTTTTTTATTTTCCCACTTGCTGGGGTGAGTAAAGAATAGTTGGAATGTCTTGGACTTAGTCACTCAGGTCAAGAATCCCACCTTTCCCACACAAGGAATTTGGTTTCATATTTGATGATCTGTCTGATATTTGTATTTTAGAACCTTCATGGGGATTCTCTTTTAATCAGGTTTCACTGCTGTTTAAAAATCTAATTGCTTTCTCCTCCCTTCCATCTGTTTTTTTATAAGAAAAAAATGACCATTTGAATGTGGTCTGTGGTGATGAGAGGGATTTCTGCATGTGTTTGTTTGTGGCTTAATTGGACTTTGGGGCTAGTTGTGTAGGAGGGAGATTTTCCTACAGAAAAGAATCGCTAAACTGGGTTTTATAGCTTAGAGAGCCTTTAGCTTCATCCTGCTGAGCTGTACAGAAGCCTTTTACACCAGGACCATAGGGACGACTTCCAGCTGTCTCTGCCTGCCTGCCCCCTGCTCCCTGACCCCTTTGTAGAATTTGAGAAGTTTAAAGCTACCTAAGTACTTGTGATCCACTTTCCCACCCATTTTACAGACAAAAAAGCTGAGAGCAAGAGAGATTAAATGGCTTACCCAAAATCACAACTCATCTGTGGCTCAGGCAGTTTCCTGTGCTTCCCTCTATCACTCGGATGGCATTTCTCAGTGGTTCTGACTAGGAATGGTGATGATACAGGTGTCCAACTCTAGCATACACACATATGTATCTTATGTCCGATTTACGTGTAAGTTATTGTATGCATATAACTATATACATTTTATATCTAAATAATTATATATGTTTACTTAAATAAAAACAATTGATGTTGAGTCATTTCAGTCTCACCTGACTCTTTGTAACCTCATTTGGGGTTTTCTTGGCAAAGATACCAGAGTGGTTTGCCATTTCTTTTTCTGGCTCATTTCAGAGATGAGGCAAATAGGGTGAAGTGACTTGCCCAGGTTCACCCAGCTAGTAAGTACCTGAGTCCTGATTTGAACTCAGGTCTTCCTGACTCTCCAGACCTGGCATTCTAATCACCATACTACCTAACTGCCTCTATAGCTAATTAAATATACTTATACAAAAATGCATAAGTAATTATATATAAATTTCCATATGCATATAGAATATAGAACTAATTCTTTGTACATCATGCATGCACACACTTCTGTATATGAGAAGCACTATGGGTTAATGGTAGAGAGCCAATGTCGGAGTCAGGAGGAGCTGGATTCAAGTCCTGCCTCTGACATAAAAAGGTTCTGTGACTCTGGGCTCTGTGACTTGACCTCTCTGAACTCCAAGCAGCCCACCAGGACTCTGAGTTGCAGAACAGTTGATGATCCACATTGGGTAGAGGGAGTTTCTAATTAGCAGTTTCCTTCATCTAGAAAATCATAGGTCCCACAGATGGGTACCATAACTCCCTAAATAGTTGGTGATGTAGAAAACAAATCCATTCAAAGAAAATAAGTTAGCGATTATAACTGACATTTACATAAAGAAATACAAGTTCTGTGTATCAGTTCACTTGAGTAGCAAACAACCCTGTGAAACAGATACAGTGTCATCTCTATTTTGAAGATGAGAAAGGTGAGGTTTAGGGGTCACCCAGCTAGGGAGTATTTGGTGCTTCATTTGAACTCAGGTCCTCTTGACTCCAACTTCAGTGCTCTGTCCTCTGTGCCATAAATTCTTGGATTCTGGGATTTCTAGCTTCTAGGAGCATTTATTTAGGTAATGACTTAGGAATGTGGTTGCAATGGCAACATCACCATAATTTCTCTCCATCTACTTGGTTCCAGCATAAGTTGGGAGTGGATTTCCTGTATGACAACTTCATTTGCCTTACCTTCTGCTTATTAGCATTCTTTCCCTCTTGAAATTGCTGTGTATATAGTTTATACTTATAGTTTCTTACCTGTGTTTGTGTTATTGTTTTTTTCTCAGTAGAATAGAAGCTCCTTGAGGGCAAGGGACTTGTGTATAGTAGTTGCATAACAAATGTTTGTTTAATTGAATTGATTGACTAAGTTGTAGTTTAAAATTGTATCCCCAGTAATATGGGCTAATAATCTCCTGGAGGTTGGACACCAAGGGATGATAGGCAATTTGGAGCTGGAATTAAAAAGAAACAAACCATTCACAGCCCCAGTAAGTTTTAACTGTGCTTTGGGAAAGCACTGAATGAATAAATAATCCTTCCTTTTTTCTTCCTTTCCTTTCCTTTCCTTTCCTTTCCTTTCCTTTCCTTTCCTTT